>NW_026607642.1:0-131000 GCF_029499605.1 Hyla sarda
CAACATCTGGAGGGCTACAGTTTAGAGACCACTGCACAGTGATCTCCAAATTGTGGCCCTCCAGATATTGCTAGGCAACTCACCAGCTTCCGTAGGATCCAGGGAGCCGTACCGCCATCCTCTTCTGCCGCCGATCGCCGCCCGCTGCTGCCACCGATGGGTAAGTGGACTTCGGTGACGGTCCCTGACGGTTTCCCCATTCTGACCCACCTATTGTGGGTGGGCAGGATGGGGAAACCGAAAGTTAACCCCCCCCCCCTGTCCCCAAACTGCTAAAACTAAATAAATAAATGTTTTATGGTCACTGCACTTGCACTCACATTTAACCCCACGACATGTTGTATTCCTATAGTAATTGCTTATATGGGCACTGGTAATCATGGAATATTATATGAGATGCTCCGCCAGAATTTTCCATGATTCAAAATTTGGTGCCAAACTCAGCAATTTTGACGCCAAAAAAAAAGGGTTGCGAAAAAGAACTCTCACATATTTTAGTCCCTTAAGGACAGAGCCCTTTTTCACCTAAAAGGGGTACTCTGCCCCTAGACATCTTATCCCTTATCCAAAGGATAGTGGATAAGATGGAAGATTGCCGGGGTCCCACTGCTGGGGACCCCCAGGATCTCTGCTGCACCACACCTCTATTGTTACTGCACAGAGCGTGTTTGCTCTGCGCGTAATGACGGGTGATACAGGGGATGGAGCATCGTGATGTCACGGCTCCGCCCCCTCGTGACGTCACGACCCGCCCCCTCAATACAAGTCTATGGGCACCCCCTGCCACAGACTTGCATTAAGGGGGTGGGCCGTGATGTCACAAGGGGCGGAGCTGTGACGTCACGCTGCTCCGTCCCTTGTATCACCCGTCATTACGCAGAGAGTGAACTCGCTCTGTGCAGTAATAATAGCGCGGTGCCGCAGCGGCGATCCCGGGGGTCCCCAGCAGAGGGACCCCGGCGATCGGACATCTTATACCCTATCCTTTGGATAGGGGATAAGATGTGTAGGGGCAGAGTACCCATTTAAGGATTCAGCCCTTTTTTGCAATTTTGACCACTGTCACTTTATACATTAATAACTCTGGGATGCTTTTACTGATTATTCTGATTCCGAGATTGTTTATTCGCGACATATTCAACTTTAACACAGTGGTAAATTTTCATCGTTACTTGCATCCATTCTTGGTGAAAAATCCCCAAATTTCATGAAAATGTTGAAAATTTTGCATTTTTCTAACTTTGAAACTCTCTGCTTTTAAGGAAAATGGATATTGCAAATAAATTATATATTGATTCCCATATACAATATGTCTACTTTATATTTGCATCATGAAGTTGATATGTTTTTGCTTTTGGAAGACATCAGAGGGCTTCAAAGTTCAGCAGCAATTTTCCAATTTTCCACAAAATTTTTTCAGGGACCAGTTCAGTTTTGAAGTGCGTTTGAGGGGTCTCCTTATTAGATATACCCCATATATGATCCCATTATAAAAACTGCACCCCCCAAAGTATTCAAACTGACATTCAGAAAGTGTGTTAACCCTTTCGGTGTTTCACAAGAATAGCAGCAACGTTAAGGAGAAAATTCAAAATCTTCATTTTTTACACTCGCATGTTCTTGTAGAACCATAGAAACATAGAATGTGTCGGCAGATAAGAACCATTTGGCCCATCTAGTCTGCCCAATAATCTGAATACTATGAATAGTCCCTGGCCCTATCTTATATGAAGGATAGCCTTATGCTTATCCCATGCATGTTTAAACTCCTTCACTGTATTTGCAGCGACCACTTCTGCAGGAAGGCTATTCCATGTATCCACTACTCTCTCAGTAAAGTAATACTTCCTGATATTAATGCAAAGACCTTTGCCCCTCTAATTTAAAACTATGTCCTCTTGTGGTAGTTTTTCTTCTTTAAAATATGCTCTCCTCCTTTACCTTGTTGATTCCCTTTATGTATTTAAAAGTCTCTATCATATCCCCTCTGTCTCTTCTTTCTTCCAAACTATACATGTTAAGGTCCTTTAACCCCTTAAGGACCGGGGGTTTTTCCGTTTTTGCATTTTCGTTTTTTGCTCCTTGCCTTTAAAAAATCCTAACTCTTTCAATTTTGCACCTAAAAATCCAAATGATGGCTTATTTTTTGCGCCACCAATTCTACTTTGTAATGACATCAGTCATTTTGCCCAAAAATCTACGGTGAAACGAAAAAAAAATCATTGTGCGACAAAATTGAAAAAAACAACACAGTTTTGTAACTTTTGGGGGCTTCCGTTTCTACGTAGTACATTTTTTATCTTTATTTTGTAGGTCCATACGATTAAAATGATACCCTACTTATATAGGTTTGATTTTGTCGGACTTCTGGAAAAAATCATAACTACATGCAGGAAAATTAATACGTTTAAAATTGTCATCTTCTGACCCCTATAACTTTTTTATTTTTCCGTGTGGGGCAGCATGAGGGCTAATTTTTTGCGCCGTGATCTGAAGTTTTTAACGATACCATTTTTATGCATTGATAGGACTTATTGATCGCTTTTTATTCATTTTTAAATGATATAACAAGTGACCAAAAATGCACTATGTTTTTTCCGCGCACGCCATTGACCGAGCGGTTTAATTAATGATATATTTTTATAATTCGGACATTTCCGCACGCAGTGATACCATATATGTTTATTTATTTTTTTTATTTACACTGTGTTTTTTTTTTTTATTGGAAAAGGGGGGTGATTCAAACTTTTAATAGGGGAGGAGTTAAATGATCTTTATTCACTTTTTTTTTGCAGTGTTATAGGTCCCATAGGGACCTATAACACTGCACAAACTGATCATCATTGATCACTGGTTTCTCATAAGAAACCAGTGATCAACGATTCTGCCGCATGACTGCTCAGGCCTGGATCTCAGGCACTGAGCAGTCATTCGGCGTTCGGACAGCGAGGAGGCAGGTGGGGGCCCTCCCGCTGTCCTGTCAGCTGTTCGGGATGCCGCGATTAGCCGCGGCTATCCCGAACAGCCCGACTGAACTAGCCGGCCACTTTCGGTTTCACTTTTAGCCGCGCGGCTCAGCTCTGAGCGCGCGGCTAAACGGTTAATAGCGCGCGGCGCCACGATCGGCGCTGCGCGCTATTAGAGGCGGGTCCTGGCTTCACTATGACGCCGGGCCCGCCGTGATATGACGCGGGGTTACTGTGTAACCCCACGTTATATCAGGAGAGCAGGACCAAGGGCGTACCTGTACGCCCTTGGTCCTTAAGGAGTTAACCTTTCCTTGTAAGTTTTATTCTGCAATCCATGTACTAGTTTAGTAGCTCTTCTCTGAACTCTCTCTAGAGTATCTATATCCTTCTGGAGATACGGCCTCCAGTACTGCGCACAATACTCCAATTGAGGTCTCACCAGTGTTCTGTACAGCGGCATGAGCACTTCTCTCTTTCTACTGCTTATACCTCTCCCTATACAGCCAAGCATTCTGCTAGCGTTTCCTGCTGCTCTTTTACATTGTCTTCCTACCTTTAAGTCTTCTGAAATAATTACCCCTAAATCAATTTCCTCAGATACTGAGGTCAGGGCAGTGTAAAATAATCTATATTCTGCCTGAGGGTTTTTACGCCCCAGGTGCATTATCTTGCACTTATCCACATTTAATTTCAGTTGCCAGAGTTCTGACCATTCTTCTAGTTTGCCTTAATCCTTTTCCAATTGGCGGATCCCTCCAGGAACATCAACCCTGTTACATATCTTTGTGTCATCAGCAAAAAGACATACCTTACCATCGAGACCTTCTGTAATATCGCTAATGAAGATATTAAACAATATTGGTCCCAGTACAGATCCCTGAGGTCCCCACTGGTGACAAGACCTTGCTCTGAATATTCTCCATTGACTACAACCCTCTGTTGTCTGTTACTCAGCCACTGCCTAATCCACTCAACAATATTGGAGTCCAAGCTCTATGACTGTAGTTTATTGATAAGTCTTCTATGTGGGACAGTGTCAAAAACCTTACTAAAATTTAGATATGTGATGTCTACTGCCCCTCCGCCATCTATTAGTTTAGTCACCAAGTCAAAAAAATCTATAAGATTTGTTTGACATGATCTCCCTGAAGTCAACCCATGTTGTTTTTCATCTTGCAATCCATGGGATTTTAGATGTTCCACAATCTTATCCTTTAGTAGGGTTTCCATTAATTTCCCCACTATTGATGTCAGACTTACTGGCCTATAGTTGCTTGATTCCTCCTTACTACCTTTCTTGTGAATGGGCACAACATTTGCTAATTTCCAATCTTTCCACGGCTCCTGTTACCATTGATTGGTTAAATAAATCTGCTAACGGTTTTGCTAGCTCACCACTAAACTCTTTTAATAATTTTGGGTGTATCCCATCAGGCCCCTGTGATTTATTTGTCTTCACTTAAGGCAGTCGGCTAGCCCCTTATTCTCTTCTACATGCCTTCCTTCCTTTGTTTTTAATTTAGTTATTCCTTTTTTTGATTTCCTTTTTTCATTTATATATCTGAAGAATGTCTTATCCCCTTTATTCACAGACTGAGCTAGTTTTTCTTCTGCCTGTGCTTTAGAAGTTCTTATAACTTGCTTGGTCTCTTTCTGCCTAGTCTTGTAGAATTCCCTATATTCATTGCTCTGGTTGTTTTATAATTACTAAATGCTAGTTTTTAGTTTTTTTATGATTTTGGCCACTTCTGCTGAGTACCACAGTGGTCTCTTCCTTTTTCTGCTTTTACTGACAAGTCTTGTGCAATTTTCTGTTGCCTTCAATAAAGCGTCTTTTAAGTAGTCCCATTTCTCCTGAACTCCATGTAATTTGTTCCAGTCTGATAGGGACTCATTTATTTATCTCATTTTTGAAAAGTCTGTTTTTCTAAAATCTAAAACTTTTGTTTTTGTGTGGTGTGACTACTTCACTGTTCTTATATTAAACCACACTGACTGGTGATCACTAGATCCAGAGCTTTCACCAACAATAACATCATATACCAAATCCCCATTTGTGAAAACCAAATCCAAAATGGCCTCCTTCCGCGTTGGCTCCTCAACCACTTGTTGTAGAGATAATCCCAGTAGGTAATTTAGAATATTTGTACTCCTGGCAGAACTAGCTATTTTGGTTTTCCAGTTTATATCCGGAAGATTGAAGTCTCCCATAATGATAACTTCTCCTTTCATTGTCATTTTAGATATTTTTTCAACTAGTAGATCATCTACTTCTTTAACTTGGCCAGGTGGTCTGTATATCACACCTACACGAGTTACTGCACGGTTACCAAACTGCAACGTAACCCAAACTGACTCTGTGGTTTCCTCACTAACTTGTATTAGGTTAGATTTTATGCTATCTTTCACATACAGGGCCACTCCTCCTCCTTTCTTGCCTTCTCTGTCTCTTCTGTATAAAGAGTACCCTGGTATGGATATGTCCCAGTTATTCCATTCATTAAACCATGTCTCAGTAACGGCATTGGTTGTGTAGTGTTTTTATGGTACATTCACATGGGCGGAGATTTACAGTAAGTTTGAGCTGCGATGGAAAATTTGGAAAAACTCCCAGCATGCACTGGCAGACCATATATGCTGGGAGTTGTATTTTTGCAACAGCTGGAGGCACACTGGTTGCAAAACACTGAGGTAGGTAACAAACTATGTTTCACAACCAATGTGTCTCCAGCTGTTGCAAAACTGCAACAATCAGCATGCATTGACAGCCAAAGGGCATGCTGAGAGTTGTAGTTTTGCAACAGCTGGAGGCACATTGCTACAACTCCCAGCATACCCTTTGGTAGTCTGTGCATGTTGGGAGGTGTAGTTATGAAAAACTAGATGCACACTTTTTCATAGAAAAAATGTGCCTCCAGCTGTTGCATTACCACAACTCCAAGCATGCACAGACTACCAAAGGGCATGCTGGGAATTGTAGTTGGAACTCCAGCTGTTGCAAAACTACAACTCCCAGCATTCCCTTTGGCTTTGCATGCCGAGAGTTGTTGCTAAGCAACATCAGGAGGTGAACAGGCCTCACCTCCTGCTGTATCCTGCCGCCGGGACCGCCGCACTGTATCCTGCCGCCGGGCCCAATCCTGCTGCTGCTTCGACCGATCAATCACGTGATCGTGAGGTGGCACCCATGCCACCTCACTCCTGCTGAGTAAGGGGGAATGGGGCTGTCTCGGACAGCCCCATTCACCCTTTTTTTCCGGGTCACCGGGTCACCAGAGACCCAATTGACACGGAATAACCACAAATCGCACATCTGAATGGACCTCTGGACCCCCCTGGGCAATATGCCGGGATGCCTGCTGAACGATATCAGCAGGCATCCCGGTCCATGCCCAGCGATCGGCAGGAGCTGGAAGAACGCAGGGCATACCTATATGCCCTGAGTCCTTAAGGACTCGGAAATCGGGGCATATGGATACGCCCTGCGTCCTTAAGGGGTAAATATTTTAAAAGCAGCACAAGAGACCTTTAAAAATGTGAGGAGAAAAAAAATGGTGTGATTAATATCGCTGGAACAGAAATTACAGTAATTTTTTAATATCTCACCCAATGTGAACTGAACTCAACCCACTTGTAAGTCTGAGTTTACCTGCTACTTCATTGAGATGTGGTGACTGGGGTGTTGCAGTATGTAACAGGGTCTGGTTGTATAAACCCTGGGGGCAAGATGTTGTTAACCCCTTAGTGTTCGTGACGCCAGGATGTAGTTATTCCGGTATGGTAACCGCCGTCAACCAATCCAGAAATGGTTTGTAATAAAGGAATGTCCACAGCAAGGATTCTGAATAAACTGGAACTTTTACTTGAAATGTTTAGGGAACAGTCATTACAATTATGCAGTTCCTTCAGAAGCAACCGGGACACAGGATACCTTGCAGGTTTGCTGGGACTTGTAGTTTTGAGGATATTTATGCAGGCCACTGTGCTACTAATATATTCCTTAGCTGAGGAGTAGTCACTGGATTTGTAGAAAGAATTGTAACTCACGTTTTAGAAGTGGCTGTGTTTCTTTAGGCTTTGGCCTAGATGAGATGAATTTGCAGTATACAGGACTTTGTGCTTCCTTTTAAGTCCAAGAGATAAGAGAGAGAATAGAGACTACAGCCCCTTATATACTAGGGGGCTGGACTAAAGCCCATTGGTTGCTAATGCCTGGGGTTCCTGTGCCCATGGAACACTGGGTATATCACATGACAGTAGATCACATGACCAAGGAAGGTCCTATACATTTTATACAAACTGTACAACTTTATACATATGAATAATAGATGCACATAATGAATATACACTGCATTTATATGAGACAACAAGGGGGGAGCCCTGCAGGAGAGCCCTATGGACCTAAGAGACTCTTCCTGAGGGGACAGGTCCTGTACCGGGACACCTCAAACCCCCTTGTTTAATGAAAGTCGCCCTCAACGTCTGTCCCCTTAGGGAGAGGAGCGAAATGGCCATTGGGCCGAATGTAGTCCTGAAGCATTTAACTATAACGTCCAATTTCAGTACACATTAAAATGTCCATACATGCTCTGTAACTTGGGAACAGGAGGATATTGGTTAATTTTAGTACTTGCTGGATATAATTTACCATTTAATGGTTGAGACAAGGTTCCTTAAAGGGGTACTCCGCTGCCCTGTGTCGGAAGCTCCGCTCCCCAGCGTCCGGAAGTTTATTGTTCCTGACGCTGTGTGCGGGCTTCTGTGTTCAGGGCTGCCCCTCGTGACGTCACGCCCGCCCCCTTCATGATGTCATGCCCGCCCCCTCAATGAAAGTCTATGGGAAGGGGGCATGATGGCCATCGTGCCCCCCTTCGCATAGTCTTTCGCTGAGGGGGAGGGCGTGACATCACGAAGGGGGCGGGCGTGACGTCACGAGGGGCAGCCCTGAACACGGAAGCCCGCACACAGCGTCTGGAACAATAAACTTCCGGACGCTGGGAAGCGGAGCATCGGACACAGGGCAGCGGAGTACCCCTTTAAGAACACAGCCATGAATATGGTAACAATACTTTTACATTTTACAACAATACCTTTATTTATTTTTATTATTTTTTTTTTATAGAGATATACCTACATATTATTATGCATCTCTAGTGACTATGCACATATTATTAGTACTATCACATTTGACTGACTGACAATCTTACTGACATTTGACTGCTATATAGAGTGGGGATCAAAAGTTTGGGCACCCCATGTAAAAATTTGTATTAAAGAAGCCAAGGAAAGATGGAAAAATCTCCAAAAGGCATCAAATTACAGATTTGACATTCTTATAATACGTCAACAAAAGTTAGATTTTATTTCCATCATTTACACTTTCAAAATAACAGAAAACAAAAAGATGGCGTCTGCAAAAGTTTGGGTACCCTGCAGAATTTATAGCATGCACTGCCCCCTTTGCACAGCTGAGACCTGCCAGTGTCATGGATTGTTCTCAATCATCATCTGGGAAGACCAGGTGATGTGAATCTCAAAGGTTTTAAATGCCCAGACTCATCTGACCTTGCCCCAACAATCAGCACCATGGGTTCTTCTAAGCAGTTGTCTAGAAATCTGAAACTGAAAATAGTTGATGCTCACAAAGCTGGAGACGGCTATGAGAAGATAGCAAAACGTTTTCAGATGTCAATATCCTCTGTTCGGAATGTAATTAAGAAATGGCAGTCATCAGGAACAGTGGAAGTTAAAACAAGATCTGGAAGACCAAAAAAATATCAAACAGAACAGCTCGCAGGATTGTGAGAAAAACAATTCAAAACCCAGAAAGATCTGGCAGACACTGGAGTTGTGGTACACTATTCCACTATAAAAACATACTTGTACAAATATGGTCTTCATGGAAGAGTCATCAGAAGAAAACCTCTTTTACATCCTCACCACAAAAATTAGCGTTTCACCGTTTTGGAAACAAGTTCTGTGGATCGATGAGGTTAAAATTGAACTTTTTGGCCGGAATGAGCAAAAGGTACGTTTGGAGAAGAAGGGGAACAGAATTTAATGAAAAGCACCTCTGTCCAACTGTTAAGCATGGGTGGGAGGATCAATCATGCTTTGGGGTTGTATTGCAGCCAGTGGCACAGGGAACATCTCACGAGTAGAAGGAAAAATGGATTCAATAAAACTTCAGCAAATTTTGGATGATAACTTGATGCCATCTGTGAAAAAGCTGAAGTTAAATAGAGGATGGCTTCTACAAATGGATAATGATCCTAAACACACCTCGAAATCCACGGGGGATTACATCAAGAGGCGTAAACTGAAGGTTTTGCCATGGCCTTCACAATCTCCCAACCTCAACATAATTGAAAATGTATGGATAGATGTTGAAAGAACAGTGCGTGACAGACAGCCCAGAAATCTCAAAGAACTTGAAAACTTTAGTAAGAAAGAATGGGCAAAGATACCTCAAACAAGAATTGAAAGACTCTTGGCTGGCTACAAAAAGTGTTTACAAGCTGTGATACTTGACAAAGGGGGCAGTACAAGATATTAACTCTGCAGGGTGCCCAAACTTTTGCAGACACCATTTTTTTGTTTTCTGTTATTTTGAAAGTGTAATTGATGGAAATAAAATCTAAATTTTGTTGACATATTATAAGAATGTCTAATCTGTAATTTGATGCTTCTTGGAGATTTTTCCATCTTTCCTTGGCTTCTTTATGCACATTAATACAAATTTTTACCTGGGGTGCCCAAACTTTTGATCCCCACTGTATGGTATGCATGATGTCTGCAATGGTTATACATACTCTACATTATCTCACTGTTGCTGCTACTACATTGAGATGTGGTGACTGGGGTGTAGCAGTATGTAACAGGGTCTGGTTGTATAAACCCTGGGGGCAAGATGTTGTTAACCCCTTAGTGTTCGTGACGCCAGGATGTGGTTATTCTGGTATGGTAATCGCCATCAATCAACCCAAGAACGGTTTGTAATAAAGGAATGTCCACAGCAAGGATTCTAAATAAACTGGAACGTTTACTTGTTTAGGGAACAGTCTTTACAATTATGCAGTTCCTTCAGAGGCAACCGGGACACAGGATACCTCACAGGTTTGCTTGGACTTGTTATTATTGAGATATTTAGGTAGACCACTGTGCTACTGATATATTCCTTAGCTGAGGAGTAGTCACTGGATTTGTAGAGAGAATTGTAACTCATGTTTTAGAAGTGGTTGTGTTTCTTTTGGCTTTGGTCTAGATGAGATGAATTTGCAGTATACAGGACTTTGTGCTTCCTTTTGAGTCCAAGAAATAAGAGAGTATAGAGACTACAGCCACTTATATACTAGGGGGCTGGACTAAAGCCCATTGGTTGCTAATGCCTGGGGTTCCTGTGCCGATGGAACTCTGGGTATATCACATGACAGTAGATCACATGACCAATGAAGGTCCTATACATTTTATACAAACTGTACAACTTTATACATATGAACAATTAATACACATAATGAATATACACTGCATTTATAAGACAAGGGGGGAGCCCTGCAGGAGAGCCCTATGAACCTAAGGGACTCTTCCTGAGGGGACTTAAGGATGGTACAGGATAGGTCCTGTACCGGGACACCACAAAGCTTAATGTTAATTATAGAAAAAATTTATTATATAACAACTCTATTATTTTATGGTTAAAAATACACACTGCACACCTTGTTAATTGTAGGACACGTACATGCTGGCGTACCCACTAAATTTGAAAATGTTGTGTTAAAATAGAATAAGGCACAAAATAATTGTGTAAGATTTTTACAGACTACGTAAATAACCCGAGTAACATTAAACCATGTAGCTAAAAATTAACAATTTTATTTAATCCTCGTAAAAAACCCAATGACAATAGTATCATTAGTATCAATACATAAGAAAAAGAGGGGCTCTCCTATGATGAACAACCGTAGATCCCAACGCGTTTCCCCGTGTAACTTGTGATATACAACGGTTCATCAGGGGATGACAACAACAGTATACAAATATATACCTAAAAGGCACCGAGATATGGAGGAACAATATATATAAATAGCGTGCAACACATGGACAAAGGCACAACTCAATGTACAATATATGAAAGGACATTTAGAACTATACATAACATATGTTATAATACATAACAGCAGGCATAAATACAATACAAAGCACGTGAATGCAGATAGGAGATAGCAAGGTTTATTTGTGGCTTCATTTGAATATCCTCCGACTGATGTAACAACCTCTAGGTAGCAGAG
Organism: Hyla sarda; assembly: GCF_029499605.1. Classification (NCBI taxonomy): domain Eukaryota; kingdom Metazoa; phylum Chordata; class Amphibia; order Anura; family Hylidae; genus Hyla; species Hyla sarda. Next base: position 11,258 of record NW_026607642.1, read on the forward strand.
AACGAGATCACTGATAAAGTGAGAACCCTACGATGAGGGCTCCTCCACAGAGAAGGGGAAATAGGCTTAGTAAATGGCCCCCTGGAATAAAGACCTGAAAATAGTTGCTTCCTTACTATAGATAACTCCAGACCACAATTGTCCAATCGCCAGGATCTTGTTTGACCCTCCAGATTATTAGATAAAGAGTTCAGATAATAGTGCCACCTAGATAAAGAAAACCTCTATGATGTCCACATAACCACAGTATAGTCCAAAAAATGTCCAGCCATTATCCATGTGTAGTTACCCCATATCAAAATGCCGTAGGCATGATACGTCCGTCTGCGACTGACGATCCACGTGGATCGTCAGTCGCAGACGGACGTATCATGCCTACGGCATTTTGATATGGGGTAACTACACATGGATAATGGCTGGACATTTTTTGGACTATACTGTGGTTATGTGGACATCATAGAGGTTTTCTTTATCTAGGTGGCACTATTATCTGAACTCTTTATCTAATAATCTGGAGGGTCAAACAAGATCCTGGCGATTGGACAATTGTGGTCTGGAGTTATCTATAGTAAGGAAGCAACTATTTTCAGGTCTTTATTCCAGGGGGCCATTTACTAAGCCTATTTCCCCTTCTCTGTGGAGGAGCCCTCATCGTAGGGTTCTCACTTTATCAGTGATCTCGTTCTCTGCTACCTAGAGGTTGTTACATCAGTCGGAGGATATTCAAATGAAGCCACAAATAAACCTTGCTATCTCCTATCTGCATTCACGTGCTTTGTATTGTATTTATGCCTGCTGTTATGTATTATAACATATGTTATGTATAGTTCTAAATGTCCTTTCATATATTGTACATTGAGTTGTGCCTTTGTCCATGTGTTGCACGCTATTTATATATATTGTTCCTCCATATCTCGGTGCCTTTTAGGTATATATTTGTATACTGTTGTTGTCATCCCCTGATGAACCGTTGTATATCACAAGTTACACGGGGAAACGCGTTGGGATATACGGTTGTTCATCATAGGAGAGCCCCTCTTTTTCTTATGTATTGATACTAATTATACTATTGTCATTGGGTTTTTTACGAGGATTAAATAAAATTGTTAATTTTTAGCTACATGGTTTAATGTTACTCTGGTAGAAAATAGCTATAGGATACCATTGTGTCCGACTGTCAGTGAAATTACGTAAATAACCCATATGTGGCACAAAAATTTTCCTTTAAAAAAAAAAAAAAATCCATAGTAATGCAGCTTCATGCACATTTTGGGGTGGGTAATGTACCGAGCCGCTTTTTTTTTTTGTGGCTTCACTATTGTTTATGTGCCTGTTGGTGCTGCGCTGCCTTCCTTCCTGATGTAAACTCCTTCCTCAGCGCGGTGGCGCAAGTCTCCACCCACCAACGTCACAAAATGTGGTCTCAAAATTAAACAAAAAAGCCCCCAGAGTACGGATATTCATGGTGCGGCATAGTGTGTTTTTAATACTTTTTTAATTTCAGAGGAGGGTGGATGGGATGTTGCGGAATAGTTGGAGTGCAGCTATTTAGTGCCAGGGAGGCCAGTCAGGGTGTCACCTGATGCAGTACACCCCCTCCCAGTCACTCTCTAGTAACACTAATGGTAATAAAGGGTAGATAAAGAACTTCGGCTATTAACATAAGGGAAAACTTTTCTGATTTAAAAAAATGCTTTTGCTTTCGTGCGATTTATTTTTCAAAGTCGTGCGACTTTTTGATAAATAGGTCACACATAAGCAAAAGTAAGTTAAAAAACAATTGTCATATCCATGACATACACCTTAGCCTCATTGTACACCCCTAACAAAAAACAGGTCCCCTGGTTGTTAAAAACCCTTGATAAGTTGAGGTCCTTTGCTGAAGGCCCCATAATACTTGGTGCAGACTTAAACCTCCCACTAGATCCATCTCTCGACACCTCGTCTACTAACACCTACACCTCAAGCCTTGCTGTCCGCACACTTCGCAACCGATTACATGACATGGAACTGACTGATGTGTGGCGAGCGATGCACCCGACGGAACGGACATACTCATTCTACTCTGCGCCCCATAAGACCTCTCACCGACTGGACTACATCTTCTGTCATCATAGCCTACTTCCCACGATCCAATCGTCCGACATAGGATCGCGGACGTTATCTGACCATGCCCCAGTACAAGCAAATCTCGCCCTACCGCACATACCCAATAGGACCAGGACATGGCGACTGAATGAGTCGTTGCTATCTGACAACATAGAACTTGCTAAGCTCTCGTCTCAAATAACTGAATACTTTGACATAAATACCACACAAGATGTCTCCCCTACAATCACTTGGGAAGCCCATAAAGCCTATGTGAGGGGTCTCCTCATATCACTGGGCTCCAAAGTAAAGAGAGAAAGGACGGCGCGAATCACTCAATTACTGGCAGACATTACTGACATGGAAAAGTCTTCCTCTCAGTTAACTGGGAATTCCGATGTTGACGGAAACTACACGACTTTGACCTCCCTTAGGGAACAACTAAAAGACATATTGTCAAAACAGCATGGCGACCAGGTCATACGTTTTCAACAAAAATTCTTTTTACATGGGAATAAAGGGGGACGACTCATGTCGGCCATGATCAAAAAACGTAGAGAGAAAACACACATTGATAGGATTGTGGAGCCGGATGGTACCCAACACGTGGATACTGGCCCTATGGCAACGGCATTCCGGGACTTCTACTATTCTCTTTATAACATACACCCAAATAACCCCACACCATCGCCACGCACGCAGGCAATCCAAACTTTCTTGGATCGATTGAATTTACCTACCCTCACCACACTAGAAGGGGAGACATTGCTGAAGCCTTGCACTGCTGGGGAAGTTGAGGCAGTAATAAAGTCCTTCCCCATAGGGAAGAGCCCAGGACCGGATGGCTTGAGCTTACAATACTATAAAAAGTTGGGCGCAGTTTTGCTGCCTCGGCTTACTCAGTGGTGCAACGCGTTACTTGGCGGCACCCATTTGCCACCCCAATCTCTAGAGGCACACATCACTATTCTACCAAAAGAAGGTAAAGATCCCCTATTGTGCTCGAGTTATAGGCCCATTTCACTCTTGAATATGGACCTAAAGATCTGGGCTAAGCTGCTGTCCATGAGACTTCGCCCCCTCCTCCCTGACCTTATTCATGTGGACCAGACTGGTTTTGTGAGGGGCAGGGAGGGGAAACATAACGCATTACGAGTCATGCACGCTATCCACTATGCCACACAAAAAAAGATCCCCCTACTCCTTCTCGGCACAGATGCTGAGAAGGCGTTCGATAGGGTAGCGTGGGACTACATGACCAAGGTGTTAGCCAAATACCGCATCCCCGATCGCTTCATCCGAGCTATCATGTCCTTATATAGTGAACCCAGCGCTCGGGTTAGGGTCAATGGCACTCTTTCTGAATCTTTCCCCATATGTAATGGGACGCGACAAGGGTGCCCCCTATCGCCGTCACTGTACGTCCTCGTGATGGAGACTCTTCTCCAGGCCTTGAGGCAGGATGAGGCGATTAGGGGATTACAAATAGGGGATAGGACTCATCTTACGGCAGCATTCGCTGATGATCTACTCATAATGATCACTAATCCTATTGAAGCTCTGCCTCGTGTTCAAGGCGTTATTGAAGAATATGGTACCCTATCCAATTTCAAAGTAAATTATAGTAAGTCGGAGATACTGAACATCACGATACCCCCTCATGTAGCCTCGAGTATACAATCTTCCTCGTCTTACAGATGGCCATCTAAACACATCACATACCTGGGCATAGCTCTTCCCTCGTCGCTGAGCAACTTGTTTGACCTTAACTATATACCCTTACTGACTAAAATGAAGAATAAGATTGACTCCTACAAGTTACCCTTTCTTTCATGGGTGGGGCGACGCAACCTCCTACAGACATACATTGTACCGTCCATACTCTACTTACTACGCATGGTACCCATAGAACTACCTAAATGGTATCTCATGCAGTGGAAACGGCTCTTTGGAGCTTTCCTTTGGTCAGGGAAGCGCCCACGTTTAGCACATTCCCTTCTCACTAGATCTAAGAGGAGCGGTGGCATAGGTATGCCAGACATTACTATGCTTTATACAGCTAACCATATTCACAGATGGGTTGAGATCTCTACTAGAACTAGCTTGCTGGGAAGCTCGGAACTTGAATGCTCCCAAATGGCTTCCCGGGGCTATGGGGTGGATCGTCATGTCTGGCTGCCTACACGTCGTTCCCTCTCACATGTTAATAACCCACTGTTGAAAGGTACACTCACTATTAAAAGGGCTTATGATAAAGGCACAACACAAGGAAACCACGGAAAAACACCGATTTCTCCATGCTTTCCAAGTTCCCTGATTCCTTATGCAGCTCACCCTGACACACAAGAGGCAGACGACTTGTGGTCCCACTTTCAACATGTCCCTGTCAAAACCCTTTGTGCCAGAAACCAACCACCCACAGTTGAGACACTATCCACGATAGTTCCACACCTTAAAACTAACTTTCTACATCTTCATATGCTCAGAGAGACGTGTGTTGAATTCCTAAAGGTGTATGTCATTGGTGAAAACCCGACCTGGATTGATAAGTTGATGCAACTTTCACCGAACTGCAAGCCAAAATTTTCCACATTTAACGCATGTTTGAGAGATGAGAGGCAAACTTCTGACCCGTTGTACTTGGGATCCTGGGAGGAGGAGTTGGGACGCAAGTTCACGGACCAAGAGAGGAAATCCATTCTAACAGGCTCCCATGGCTTCTCTAGGTGCGTCAAGCTACAAGAAGGTCATTTTAAACTAGTAGCCAGATGGTATAGGACGCCTGAGTTATTATACCATTGGGGTCTGAGTGCTTCCCCTACATGCTGGAGATGCCATGGAGGCGTGGGCTCTTTGTCTCACATCTGGTGGTCGTGCCCCAAGATAACGTCTTACTGGAATGAGGTAAATCTCATCATAGACAAGGTAGTGGGAAGGCATGTCCCTCTCTCACCTGAGGCGGTTCTTTTGGGCTTATCGACTAGGGATTGCCCCTTGTCGAAGAGATCTTTGATTGCACATTTGCTAACTGCAGCCAAGGCATTAGTCCCACTACATTGGTTAGATGAAACGCCTCCTACAGTTCAACAGTGGATCTCTAAGGTTTCCCAGTTGTGTAGAATGGAGGAGCTCTCCAGTTGGAGTGATCGCTCACATGACAGATACTGGAGTATATGGGCTCCTTGGCTGGGCTTTCGTGATGCTAACACTGATCTCTCGCAACTGGGTTCCAGCAAATGACCACATAGACAACTCCCCCCCCCCCCCCTCTTTCCCAACCCACTCTTCCCCCCCCCTTCCTCACCTCCCCACCCACGTCCAAAAACCTTGTATCTATTCTTTATCCTCCACTTGTCTCTCTTTCTCTCTATTTTCTCTTTCTTCTGCCTCCCACCTTGGAGTATTCCTAAGCCTTTCCATTTCTCCTCTTTCTTTCTTCTTTATCAGTACTCTGACACACTGTACCCATGTTCATTGGTCCTATTGTGTTCAGTACCATACTCATATTACAGTTCAACCTAATTAACTGGGCTCCTAGGTGACAATACCTCAAACTTATTAGATGCCTATAGACATGTCTGACCTTCTGTTTTCTGTATGTCCTGAGTGGATGTTGGCCAATACTTCTCTTGATAGATTTATCTTATTGATTTTATAATGATACATCAACACAGGAACACAATGGTCTTTTTAATTGTTGCCTGGGGCCTAGCCCACACAACCCCTTTATCCTGCTTTTCTCTCCTTTTCTTTCTTCTTGATTAGCATTATGTAATGTACTTCATATTACATTTGTATGTTCTGTTGTATTGTAATACTCGAAAATAAAGAATTGAAAAAAAAAAAAAAAAAAAAAAAAAACAATTGTCATATAAAAGCCGTACGTTTGAAAAGAATGATAAATCTCTTTCAAAAAGTTTTTTTCTGGAACTTCGTTTCTCGGAACAGACGTCTCTACCATGATATCCGTCTTCCAGAGCTGCCAAGGAGACTTCCAATAACAATACTCCAGATCACAAAAATTCTGGAGACGGCTTCTGCAGCAGCGGAGGAGCAAGATGAGACACACAACTCGTGTTGCTTTTGGCTCCAAAAAAATGGAATCTGCATTAAGTGCAAGTTCCCACTTCAAAGGTTAGGACCATTCCCATATAATCTTACACTAAGAGCTATTCTCATACCGGCCCCACTGCATCTGTACAGCACAGTGTTTCCCAACCAGCGTGTCTCCACCTGTTACATAACTACAACTCCCAGCATGCCCTTTGGCTGTGCATGCTGGGAGTTGTAGTTATGAAACAGTAGGAGGCACACAGGCCTCACCTCCTGCTGCCAGTCATTTCCTGCCCCCAACAGTAAGCTTTCCCCGCCGCTGCACACTACATGGTCGGTACCCGCTCTCGCCCTCCAGACTAGGGGCAGAACGGGTGCCGTCAGGACTGCCCAGAAGACGCAGTGATTCATCAGCCGGTCTCAGCCGACCAATCACCATGAACGTGAGGTGGCACCAGTGCCACCTCACTCCTGCTGGGCAATTGTGATTGGTGCTGTCTCGGACATTTGGTATTCGGTACATTCGGGTAAATCTTTTTATTCTTTTTTGGACTTTTTTAGCGATCCTAAAAAATTTATGGAGATTTTATTAAAATTTCGTAGGGTACCATAAAAAAAATAATAATAAAAAAGATACAGAAGTGATGGAAAAAATTGTATCTAACGAAATGTATCTTTTTTATTGTGAAATGTTTATAAATTTTTAAACAGGGATCAATTTATGTGAGCGGGTAAAGCACTAAAAATGTAGCCGACAATAATAAAAATGTATTGTGTGCGTGTTTTTCACTTTTTTTTAAACATTTTTTAGGTAGTACTACTACTCCAAGCATGAAACACACTGTTCCATGATGGTAGTAGTAGTTACCTGTACTAATTGACAGATCGCCGGGGTCCCTTGTGATCCTCTTGTATAGATGCGGCGGCAGCTCTTCTATGGTCCCCTGCACTCACGTATATATACACATATTCATATTTCCCGCAGAGCTGTGATTGGCCAGATGGTTCCAGCCAATCACAGCTCTCTGTGAGAAATAGGAATATGTGTATATATACGGCCGTGCAGGGGACCATAGGAGCGCGGCCGCCGCATCCATACATTATACAGGAGCATCACAGCGGGTGTCAGGAGTGATACCCGCAGTGATCTTTCCTTTACTACAAGTACTACTACTCCCAACAATGGAGTACACTCTGCTCCATGCTGGGAGCTGTAGTACCTGCATTAATAGACAGATCGCAGCAGGTGTCAGAAGTTACACTCGCTGCGATTTGTCTATTAATGCAGGTACTACAGCTCCCAGCATGGAGCAGAGTGTGCTCCATGTTGGGAGTATTAGTACCAGCAGTAAGGGACAGATCCCAGCGGATGTCACTCCTCCTGACACCCGCTGCTATCGCCCTTATGTGAATGTCGGGATCAGTTGTTCTCAGGGCTACAGAGCAGGGAGAACAGCTGACGCTGAGCCGTAGGTATACATCGTATATCTACTGCCCAGCAAGAACTTAAAGTGAACCTGCAATGTGTATACAGTATACACATTGCTGGCTCACTTAACCCCTTGCTGAGCTGTGCGTTATGCGCAAGCCCAGAAAGGGAAGAGTTAACTTACACTGCTGGACAGTGTAGGTTAACCCTTTGGGCGGTATACACTATATACAGCTATCTATAGATAGCTGTATATAGTATATACAGAAGACGAAGTCCGCTTTCTTCCCTCGAGTATCGGGCAGGTCCGCGTAGCTCCGCCCCCCATTGATGACGTCATTAGGGGGCGGAGCTACAGAAGGGAACAAGGCTAGTTAATCTGAAGCTCTGTTCACATTGTCCGTTTTGTATAATGTGAACAGACCCTTCTGGCAGTGTCTACCCAGACAGAGAGACTCCAGCTGTTGCTAAACTACAACTCCCAGCATGCCCAGACAGCCATGCTGGGAGTTGTAGTTTTGCACCAATTGGTGGCTCCCTGTTTTGGTAGACATTGCATCATGGTTGCTCTCCCCAGCGGACAGCGCCAAAAATGTCATAACCAATTTTTTGTGTTTTTTTTCTTCTCGTTTCAGATCCGTGTATGCAGAGGATTACTGCAGATTCAATGGATTATGGCGGATTAATTTTTTTTTCTTTTAATAAAATGGTTAACGAGGGCTGTGGGGGAGTGTTTTTTTAAATAAAATAATTTTTCCAATGTGTTGTGTTTTTTATTTAATTGAATTTTCAGGCTTAGTAGTGGAAGCCGGTCTTATTGACTGAATCCATTACTAAGCCAGGGCTTAGTGCTAGCCCCAAAAACAGCTAGTGCTAACCCCCAATTATTACCCCGGTACCCTCCGCCACAGGGGTGCCGGGAAGAACTGGTACCAACACGCCCGGAGCGTCAAAAATGGCGCTCCTGGGCCTAGGCGGTAACAGGTTGGCATTATTTAGGCTGGGAAGGGAGAGTAACAATGGTCCTCGCCCACCCTGGTAACGTCAGGCTGTTGCTGTTTGGTTGGTATTGTGCTGAGAATGCAAATACGGGGAACCCTATAAGTTTTTTTTATTTAAATAAAATAAAAAACGTATAGGGTTCCCCGTATTTTCATTCTCAACACAATACCAAACAAACAGCAACAGCCTGATGTTACCAGGGGGGCGAGGACCATTGTTACTGGCCCACCCCAGCCTAAATAACGCCAGCCTGTTACCGCCTAGGAACAGGAGCACCATTTTTGACACTCCGGGCCTTTTGGTACTGGCTCTTCCCGACATCCCTGTGGCGGTGGGTACCGGGGTAATAATTGGGGGTTAGCTCTAGCTGTTTTTGGGGCTAGCACTAAGCCCTGTCTTAGTAATGGAGTCAGTCAATAAGACCAGCTTCCACTACTAAGCCTGAAAATTCAATAAAAAAAAAACACAAGACATTGGAAAAATTATTTTATTTTAAAAACACTCCCCCACAGCCCTCGTTAACCATTTTATTAAAAGAAAAAAATAATCCGCCGTAATCCATCAAATCCGCAGTAATCCTCTGCATACACGCATCTGAAACGAGAAGAAAGAAAAAAAACAAAAAATTGGTTATGACATTTTTGGTGCTGTCCGCTGGAGAGAGCACCCATGATGCAATGTCTACCCAAACAGGGAGCCACCAATTGGTGCAAAACTACAACTCCCAGCATGCCCAGACAGCCTTTGGCTCTCTGGGCATGCTGGGAGTTGTAGTTTAGCAACAGCTGGAGTCTCCCTGTCTGGGTAGACACTGCCAGAAGGGTCTGTTAACATTATGCAAAACGGACAATTTGAACAGAGCTTCAGATTAACTAGCCTTGTTCCCTTCTGTAGCTCTGTCCTCTAATTACGTCATCACTAGGGGCGGAGCTACATGGACCTGCCCGGTACTCGAGGGAAGTAAGCGGACTTCGTCTTCTGTATATACTACATACATGTGGTAGCCCTTGGGGGGTGTATAGTAGGGATGGTATAATGTTGGTATATGAGGGGTTAATATTAACCCAGTCACTCGTGACGCCAGGGTCAGGGCTGGTATGCTGAATCCATGTTCCGGCCTATCGCCGCCCTTCCCAGAAACGATAGGTGCAATGAAATGACTTAAGGTCCACAAGCAGATTTACCTTGAACTTGAATAACTTTACTGCAGTGCTTGCAATATCCAATGCGTAGTAACAGTCTCATATAAGAGTTCTTAGGTTGCTTAGCGACTGGCAGAAGTTGCGGACCTTGCATTAAACTTGTCTCTGAATTTAGGGAGTGATGTGCAGATCCATCCGGATTTAGGGGAAATATTGGGTCCGGTGATACTGCAGAGTGCTTAGGGAATGACCCACTCTATAATTTAGATCATTCAGCCGTTGCTGCAAGGCTCAGGCCTAACTCACTGCGATATAGGTCTTCTCTCATCAAGAGCCAGGAGAAAGAGAGAGATAAGATGGCCGCCGCTCCCTTATATGGGCAGGGGGCGTGGCGATTTTGATTGGTCCGAACGTCTACCATTCACTTTACATGGTATCATGGGATTGCTTACATCACAGGATCTATACACATTGCAAAACCCAAAATGAGTCTAGAAATACCAAAGTGAGGCCTGGAACGCATCCAGAATGAGGCTTGGAACGCATCACATGACCCGAGGGCCCTCTGACACCATGGAAACAAGTAATTAACCATTTATATACAGAAATAATACTATATACATTATTCTATGGACAAATTAGAAATCTATATAATATAATAGAGGCAACTAGGGGCAAACTGACTAACAGAGATTACTAAGTCCTAGGGACTCTGGCTACGGGGACCCATAGATAAATAAGTACCATATGAAATGCGGTACTGGGATACCACATACAGCTATCTATAGATAGCTGTATATAGTGTATAACGCCCAAAGGGTTAACCTACACTGTCCAGCAGTGTAAGTTAACTCTTCCCTTGCTGGGCTTGCACATAGTGCACAGCTCAGCAAGGGGTTAAGTGAGCCAGCAATGTGTATACTGTATACACATTGCAAGCTCACTGTAAGTTCTTGCTGGGCAGTAGATATACGATGTATACCTACGGCTCAGCGTCAGCTGTTCTCCCGGCTCTGTAGCCCTGAGAACAGCTGATCCTGACATTCACATCAGGAGGATCGCAGCAGGTGCCAGGAGAAGTGACATCCCTGGGATCTGTTCCTTACTGCAGGTACTAATACTCCCAACATGGAGCACACTCTGCTCCATGCTGGGAGCTGTAGTACCTGCATTAATAGACATATCGCAGCGAGTGTAACTTCTGACACCCACTGCGATCTGTCTATTAACGCAGGTACTACAGCTCCCAGCATGAGGCAGAGTGTACTCCATGTTGGGAGTAGTAGTACTTGTAGTAAAGGAAAGATCACTGCAGGTATCACTCCTGACACCCGCTGTGATGCTCCTGTATAATGTATGGATGCAGCGGCTGCTCTCCTATGGACCCCTGCACGGCCGTATATATACACATATTCCTATTTCTCACAGAGAGCTGTGATTGGCTGGAACCAGAAGAGCGGCCACCGCATCTATACGTTATACAAGAGGATTGCAAGGGACCCCTGCGATCTGTCAATTAGTACAGGTAACTACTGCTCCCATCATGGAAGAGTGTGTTCCATGCTGGGAGTAGTAGTACTACCTAAAAAATGTTTTTAAAAAAAAGTGAAAAACACGCACACACTACATTTTTATTATTGTCGGCTACATTTTTAGTGCTTTACCCGCTCACAAAAAATGATCCCTGTTTAAAAATGAATAAACATTTCATAATAAAAAAGATACATTTCATTAGATACAATTTTTTCCATCACTACTGTATCTATTTTATTATGATTTTTTTATGGTACCCTACGAAATTTTTATAAAAAAGGTATCTCCATAATTTTTTTAGGATCGCTTAAGTCCAAAAAAAGAATAAAAAGATTTACCGAATGTACCTGAATACCGAATGTATCCGAAAAATCAAACTGTATCTGTATCCTTTTTATTATCTTTGTTATCAGAATGAATTATTTACGTCATTTAGGGATAACAAATGCATTCATTATTTACAGCTATTCGTATTATCGTGGCTATTCGGGAATGTTCAAAATATGTTTTCGTGCATTCGGATCGGTCCGAATGCCCGAAAACGGTAAAATTCGGTAAATTAGACATTCGTGCCGAACCGAATTGCACATGTCTAGAAGTTACACTGTACCAGGACATTGCGCCCACGACCTTACTGAAAAGACGCCTGATGAGACCCCTGTTGGATAAGCTACGGGACGCTGGTATACAATACGCATGGCTGTTCCCGTTTGGACTGTCGGTGATCAAAGACGGCAAGAGGATTGCGATACGGACACCGTCTGATCTAGCTGGTGCCTGGGTTGCAGATCGGTATCGAGCCAGTAGAGATACCTTCATGGCTCCTGGCTGCGGTGGCGGAACCACTGCCGCCGCTCCCGGTCATCGGCGAATGGAAGAGGGTAGCCAGACCCCGTACTCCCAAGGCAAAGAAACAGGCCCTTGCCTCAAGCACATAAGATGTGCGGTCCTGGAATTTACCTGTATGATGCCCCTGGAGCCACAGGACATCGCTAGAGTTCGTGGACGGAGCTTACTCGTTGTTGAGATGGGATTACGGTCCACCCCTTAGACTCTCCAGCGGAGACGGCACCTCCATGGACTAGGTAAACTCTCTTAGCCCATCTCTCTAACCCCATGTGCTATGGAAGGAGGATGACTAGTCCCGCTTGCCATTTAGAGACAGGATGTTGCCCATGCGCCCCTCAATCACCCTGCCACCCGAATCCGCCCCTTCACTCTCCCATTCTTAGGTTCCATAGCTACTGGGACTTGTTTGGACTGCATACTGGACTCCGATCGCCTTCACAACGGGTTGAGGTCTTCACAACGAGCCAGCGTAATCTGAGACTCCCTCCCCCCCCCTCAACTACTGCTCCAAGCAAGGACCCTGATAACCCCAGTCCTCTGGTCCCATCTCTCCCCCTCCCCCCCCCCCTCCTGTGGCCAGGTGAACCAGCGACTACACCCGGATCTACGGTACTCACATATGCCCTTACCTTTATCTCAACGACGAGACTTTTGATGTTTGCCTCCGTCTCTCCTGTATTCGGTTACTGTGTGCTATTTGGGGGTGTTGATTGGGTTATTACTCTTACTATCGTGCATAGTAGCTGATCCTCAATGTTCGCAATGTTTTTACTGGTTGTATTTCCACAAGATTGTCCCACCTGGTTAGGATGTTTCATGTTATCTTAATGTTAAGAGTGTATTAGTGTGCGCCTCAGGCTAGGATTTCCTATCATTTCCTACTTTCCCCCCCCCCCCCCCCACTGGCACTCTCCCTACCACATTAGGTGCTAGGTACCTGAGTGCACCTGTTACCTGTAACGACTTTCACCCTCAGGTCATTTGAACTACTGCCCACTCTTACATATTGAATCACTGACCTTTTCTAAATCTTCCTTTTCTCACCTGTATTTCCTTACCCACCTTCTCTTTTCTCATTATTTTCTTTTATCTTCCTTTCTCTTCTCCCGCCCTCCCTCTCCACTCCGCTTCCAACATTTCCCTCTGATCCACTCTTCTCACCTGCCTACTACTTCACCTTACCTCCCCCCCCCCCACATCTCCCATTTCTTCTCCACTGCTTCTTCCTGCTCCACTTGCTTATCCTCTTTCTTCCATATACCCTCACTACACCTTCCGTTCCCTCACCCCCCCACCCTTTTCCTCCTCATCACAGTCTACTATTTCCATTTTCCTCTTCCCTCAGCCCCATACTCCGGACTCGCCTACACTTCACCTCTATCATCTGCTCTCCTTCAAACATACATACTCCAACCCCCCCAGCCTTACGTAAGACTTCCCTTTGCTGCAGCTTAGATCTGGACACTTCCTCAGACAGAAATAGTTAAATATTTTCTATACATCCCCGAGTGTTCACTATGTCTGACAGAGCTCTCACAACGTTTGTCTCCTTCAATGTACGGGGACTGAGCACTCCTCACAAGAGAAGCCATGCACTGAGGATTCTCCATAGATTGAAACCGTCAGTTGTTTATTTTCAGGAAACTCATTTTAAGTTGCACAAGATACCGAATTTACCTCGCCGCTACTATGACCAGTGGTTCCACTCCTGCCATGACACCTCGGCATCTAAAGGTGTATCTATAGCCATACACAAAAGTTGCCCGATTAAGGTTCTACAGACTCTCTCTGACTCTGAGGGAAGATATCTTTTCCTAAATGTCCTATTGTACAATCGCAAGTTAATTCTGGTGAATCTATATGCCCCTAACAATGCCCAGGTGTCATGGCTTTTGGGGGCACTGGAAGACCTCCGGGCGTTTGCAGATGGTCCGGTGATATTAGGTGGTGATTTGAATGTTTCACTTAATCCGCTTTTAGTCACTTCTCAAGCACGTACTGCTGTTCCCCAGAGAACACTTGCCAAACTACACTCCAAACTAACTGATTTATCTCTTATAGATGCAAGGAGACAGAGGAATCTTTCCATCCGTGACTACTCCAATTACTCGTCAGTACACAGATCCTACCACAGACTTGACTATTTGCTGCTCCACAAGTCTCTCCTCCCGACGCTCATGACCACAGGTATTGACTCTATTACTATCTCCGATCACGCTCCTGTACATCTTTCTTTGTCTCTGTCCCCTTTCCCCTCCATTTCTTGGTGCTGGAGATTGAATGAAGGCATCCTTTCTAATCAGACTGCTCTAGCTGACATTACGCAACAGTTATCCTTATACTTTGATTTAAACTCTAAGTCGGGAACGGCCTTCATGCGAGGGATATTCATTTCCTGGGGTTCCAAACTGAAGAAAGAGAGGCAGCGCAAGATCACTGACATTCTGTCTGAAATCTCCACCCTGGTGAGGATACACAAGCCTACCGGGGCGATAGCGATTCAGGAGACACTTAAATCCCTATGCACCACCCTTAATACTCTCCTCACCGAAAAATCAGCGAAGGCCTACCTCCACCACAGGCACCGTATTTATGCACACGGGGACAAGGGAGGTAAGCTCATGTCCACACTTATAGAGAAGGCGAGAACAAAACAACACATTCATGCAGTGAGAGATGAGAGAGGCCACCGGTATACAGACACGCCCTACATTGCTAAAGCTTTCCAGACGTTTTACACCTCTCTGTATAATTTATCAGAGGGAGAGTCCCCGGACTCTGCTTCCGGCTGTAGAGAGGCGACGAAAAGATTTCTGACATCACTAAATCTCCCTACTTTGGACGAACACATGCAGAGAGAACTCATGCTACCTATTACCCCTGAAGAAGTGCAGAGAGTGGTCTCTTTTTTTCCCACCGGGGAAGAATCCGGGCCCGGACGGTCTTCCACTGGAATACTACCGTAAATATGCAGACGTTCTGATCCCCCACCTCACCTCTGTTTGCGAGGCTTTATTCCGTGGGTCTCCTCTCCCTAAACAGTCCCTTGAAGCACATGTCACTCTCATTCACAAGGAAGGCAAGAACCCAGAAGACTGTGGGAGCTACAGACCAATATCACTTCTGAACTTAGACCTCAAAATCTGGGCTAAACTGCTCTCCTTGAGAATCAAGAGTCATCTTCCCCACTTAGTAGACGTGGACCAGTCGGGATTTGTACCAGGTAGGGAGGGTCGCACGAACACATTGAGACTGCTAACTGCGATCCAACATGCTCACATGAAAAGACTGCCCCTTGTCCTTCTTGGCGTTGACGGCATTTGATAGGGTCAATTGGGAGTATATAAGGGAGACACTACACCGCTTCGGATTTCCCCCGCAGTTTATAACAGCTCTTATGTCCCTTTACACACAACCGTATGCTTCGTTGATGGTCAACGATGACATATCCCCCCGTTCCGGATCACAAACGGGACCAGGCAGGGATGGCCTCTGTCCCCAACCCTTTTTATACTAACAATGGAAACGCTTTTACAGAGAGTTCGACAGTTGACCAGTATCTCAGGATACAAAACCCCGAGGGGAGAGCTTAAAGCACTAGCCTTCGCAGATGATTTACTATTTCTCTTAAGTGACCCTGCACACGGACTGCCTAGTTTATTAGACCTGTTCGTAGACTTTTGCTCGCTGTCGAACTTTAAAGTAAACGTTTCTATGTCGGAATTATTAAACATTACTTTATCTGCAGCTAAGATTAAGGAGATCGACTCCCTGTCCCCTTTCCCCTGGGCCAAATCGTCACTCACGTATCTAGGGGTTAAAATACCTAGCTCGCTCACAAGCATTTTTCAACTTAACTTTAAACCCCTACTAGCAGAGATTAAAGAGACATTGGCTGGATATGATCTTCCCCTGATCCTATGGATGGGTAGGAAAAACCTGATTAACTGCTATGTGCTCCCTAAGGTTAGATACATATTACAGATGCTACCGATCACATTACCTGCCTCCTTCTTCTCCAGCGTCAAGTCTCTCTTTTCTAACTTTATTTGGAAGCAAAAGAGGCCTAGGTCAGCATATTCGCTACTCTCTCGCACAAGCGCCCAGGGGGGAATGGATGCGCCAGATGTGGAGAAACTCTACAACCTGATACAGCTCCGCAGATGGATAGATTTAATTAGTCCCTATCACTCTAGAGGTGGCATCAGTCGACTACTCTGGTGATCTATTGACAGACTTATGGCTCCCTCCTACATCATGTAGCCTCGCGCGTAACAAAGACGTCCTGTTCTCTGGTGTTTTATGTACTGCTCGTCTCCTGCTTCCCTCACTTTCCCCCTCTCTTTCCCCTCTACTACCTTCTTCTGTGCTGCCTGTGGTCGTGGGCGGTGGGGTGGTGGATCACCCAGATATATGGAATAAATTGGCCCACATACCCTTATCACAACTGTTCCCGAACGGAAGGATTCTAACAGAGACAGAAGTCAGGATGCTTTTCCCAGATACCAGTTAGACTTTTCTGCACATAGCTCACTTTCAGAAATGCAGTAGACTCTTTATAGAGGGCTCTCTACCCCTCAGGGAACTTACAGACTTTGAGTCAGATGTAGCCTCCCTTGACGTGAAACATAGGAAACTCTCGGCCTTACGCACACTATATGATGCCTGCTCCCCGTTCCGTCCCCCAGGTTTTCTGCTGTCTTGGGAGAGAGAGAGTTAGACATATCTTTTACGAGAGAAGAGCAGAAGTTCATACTGACTCCCAGTAGGGGATTCTCGAGATGTGTCCGACTTCAGGAATCACAATACAGACTAACCTCGAGATGGTACAGGACGCCTGATTTCACAAGTTAACAGACTCCGCTCTCTGCTGGAGATGTAAGCTTCACACCGGTACCCATTTCCACATCTGGTGGACGTGTCCGCTTATTGCCCCACATTGGAGGGAGGTGGAGGACACATGCTCCAAAATCATTGGCAAGAAAATCTCACTATCGCCGGCGTCTGCGCTTTTGGGATGCCCAACCGTTACGTATTCCCCAGACAAGTCCTCATTGATCACACATTTGATCATGGCAGCCAAACAACTGATTCCCCTAACATGGCTGCAGTCCTTCCCCCCTTCAATTGCGGAGTGGCTGACGAAAGTCCAACAGATCCATGTATTTGAAGAGATGTCCAGTAGAGCTATTAGAACGTTAGATGCACACCGCATTGTCTGGGGACCATGGCGAGCATACTCACTAAACTGATGGATGGAGGAGAACTACAAAGAAGTTTTCCTCTACCCTTTTTTTGTATGATTTCAATGCAAGGGAAATGTATTATACGTTACGTGGTCTTACAGCATTATGACTGTCACTCCCTGTCACATGCCTCCCCCCCACCCCTACCCACACCTTCTCCCCTCACCCCCCCCCCCCCCACCCTACTCCACACCTCCCTATCCCCACTCCCTCCTCCTTATGTTACAACTCAGATGTTAATAAGTGCAGGTCAATGTTTTGATGCCAGATCTGTACTGTTATCTATACTATGATGGAGAAGGCGCTGCTGCGACAGCGACCCCCTCGCCTACCTTTGTTCCTTATCTCTTTGTATTGTGCGTTAATGACTTTAAAATAAAATAAAAACTTGTTTGGAAAAAAAAAAGTCTGATGTGTAAGTGAAAAAAAAATGTTTACACTAAAATGCTGTTTTTCCCCCAAATTTTACATTTTTACAAGGGGTAATAGGAGAAAATGACCTCCAAAATTTGTAACCCCCTTTCTTCTGAGTGTGGAAATACCCCATGTGTGGATGTCAAGTGCTCTGCTGGTGAACTACAATGCTCAGAAGAGAAGGAGCGCCATTGAGCTTTTGGAGAGATAATTTGTTTGGAGTGGTAGTCAGGGGCCATGTGCATTTACAAAGCCCCCGTGGTGCCAGAACAATGGACCCCACACATGTGACCCCATTTTGGAAACTACATCCCTCACAGAATTTTATAAGGAGTGCAGTGAGTATTTACACCCCACTGATGTTTGACAGGTCTTTGGAACAGTGGGCTGTGCAAATTAAAAATTACATTTTTCATTTTCACGGACCACTGTTCCAAAAATCTGTCAGACACATGTGGGGTGTAAATGCTCACTGTACCCCTTATTACATTATGTGAGGGGTGTAGTTTCCCAAATGGGGTCACATGTGTGGGGCGGGGTCCATTGTTCTGGCACTATGGGGGCTTTGTAAACACACGTAGCCTTCAATTCCGGACAAAATTTACCTTCAAAAGCCCAATGGTGCTCCTCTCTTCTGAGCATTGTAGTTCGCCCGCAGAGCACTTTCCATCCACATATGGGGTATGTTCTTACTCAAAAGAAATGGGGTCACAAATTTTGGGGGGCTTTTTTCCTATTTTCTGTTTTTTTATTTTCCTATCCAACTTTAATGAAAAATTCTTCAGACACCTGTGGGGTGTTAAGGCTCACTATACCACTTGTTACATTCCTTGAGGAGTGTAGATTCCAAAATGGGGTCATATGTGGGTATTTCTTTTTTTGCGTTTATGTCAGAACCGCTGTAAGATCAGCCACCCTTGTGCAAATCACCAATTTAGACCTTAAATGTACATAGTGCACTCTCCCTCCTGAGCGTTGTGGTGCGTCCGCAGAGCATTTTACGCCCACCTATGGGGTATTTCCGTGCTCAGGAGAAATTGCGTTACAAATTTTAGGGGTATTTTTTCCCTTTTACTGCTTGTGAAAATAAAAAGTATGGGGCAACACCAGCATGTTAGTGTAAACATTTTTATTTTTTTACACAGGCTGGTGTAGCCCCATACTTTTCCTTTCATAAGGGATAAAAGGAGAAAAAGCCCCCCAAAATATGTAGTACAATTTCCCCCAATTATGGAAATACCCCATGTGTGGCCCTAAACTGTTTCCTTGAAATATGACAGGACTCTGAAGTGAGAGAGCGCCATGCGCATTTGAGGACTAAATTAGGGATTGCATAGGGGTGGACATAGGGGTATTCTATCCCAGTGATTCCCAAACAGGGTGCCTCCAGCTGTTGCTAAACTCCCAGCATGCCTGGACAGTCAGTGGCTCTCTGGAAATGCTGGGAGTTGTTGTTTTGCAACAGCTGGAGGCTCCATTTTGGAAACACTGCCGTACGATACGTTTTTCATTTTTATTGGGGGGGAACAGTGTAAGGGGGTGTATATATAGTGTTTTACCCTTTATTATGTGTTAGTGTAGTATTTTTAGGGGACATTCGCACTGGCGGATTACAGCGAGTTTCCCGCTAGGAGTTTGCGCTGTAGCGAAAAATTTGCCGCAGCTCAAACTTGAAACATAAACCCCACTGTAAACTCGCCCGTGTGAATTTTCCCTGTATGTTCACATGGGAGGGCAAACCTCCAGCTGTTTCATAACTACAACTCCCAGCATGTACTAACGGACCGTGCATGCTGGGAGTTGTACTTTTGCAATAGCTGGAGGCACACTGGTTGGAAAACCTTCAGTTAAGTTCTGTTACCTAACTCAGCACTTTCTAACCAGTGTGCCTCCAGCTGTTGCAAAACTACAATTCCCAGCATGTGCTGATCGCCGAAGGTCATGCTGGGAGATGTAGTTATGCAACAGCTGGAGGTACGCAACTACAACTCCCAGCATGCCAAGACAGCTGTTTGCTATTTGGGCATTCTGGGATTTGTAGTTTTGCAAAAGCTGGAGGGTCACAGGTTGGAGATCACTGTGCATTGATCTCCAAACTGTGGGCCTCCAGATGTTGCAAAACTACAAATCCCAGCATGCCCAGACTGCAAACTGCTTTGTGGGCATTCTAGGAGTTGTAGTTTTGCAACATCTGGAGGGCTCCAGTTTAGAGACCACTGTATATTGGTCTCAGACTGTAGACCTCCAGATGTTGCTAGGCAACTCACCGGCTTTCGTAGGATCCAGGGAGCCGCATCGCCATCCTCCTCTTCTGCCGCCGATCACCCCTGCCGATCGCCGCCTGCTGCCGCCGCCGGTTAGTGATTAGGCTTCGATGCCGGATCCTGTCGGTTTCCCCGTTCTGCCCAGCCTACTGTGGGTGGGTAGAAAGGGGAAACTGAAAGTTAACCCCCCTGCCCCCGATCTGCAATTGGTTGTCGCTTCTTGATGACCATTAGCAGGGATAGGAGGGGTGGCACCCCTGCCACCTCACTCCAATCCCTTCAGAGGGATCGTGGGTTTCTTTGACAACCGCGATCCCCTTTATATACTGGTCACCATAGACCCGTATGACCCGGAATCGGCGCAAATCGCCGGTGTAAATACACCGGCGATTTGCAGCGATCGCTGACATGTTGCATGGGATGCCTGCTGACTGATTTCAGCTGGGATCCCGGTCCCCGCCCGGCGTGTGGTGGGGACCGGAATTCACAGGGGCGTATGGATACGCCCTGAGTCCTTAACGATCAAAAACCCAGGGCGTATCCATATGCCCTGGGTCCTTAAGGGGTTAAGGGGTTAATAATAGTAATAGTAATAATAATAATTATACTGTTTCTACCATATCCACTTATCCAGAGATATTATGCTAGAGATATATTGTCATCCTTCATTCCTGGGAATCCAACTCTCCCCTTCTACAGATCTCTGATTCCTTAATCATCCAATAGGGGGGCTTGTTTCCCACTTATGTTTCTAGGTGGACAATATCTTCTGTCTCCATTACAAGCTGTATGTCCAATATGGGAAATGTGCCTTGAATTATGCAGCTCCTCGCTCACTTGTTAATGTATCAAGTGACCCAGAGCCCACCACGTGGAGGTGGCTGCATTTCGGGCTCCTCCCCACCCCCACCCCCAACCATATGCAGACCTTGTGTGACCCAATCAGCATCTTGTTAAATTGGTTCACATTGATCGTCAATGGCCTTTGCTGTAATACTTCTTAGCTTTGTATGTAGGAAGTAAAATGGCATCTTGAATGTGGTCATCATGCCGGTTACTGTCCATTTGGCCATGGCCCATGCTCCAACCCACACATTGGATACATAATTGGACCACTTCAGTTTGCTTTTAGCATATTGCCAAGTCCGCTGCAGCCAAGACACTTTGGGCTCCGAGGCATCTTCAGAGGTTGTTGGTAAATCCATCTGGTTATCCGCCATGGTGACTGTCACATGATCGCTGTGCCTTGATTCATGTGGGTCTGAATTGTCACCTAAAGCCATGTCAATAGCCACATCTGCTCGCTGACCACGGTGCTTAATCTTCTTCCCAGGTATTTTATGGATCTCATAATATGGTGGAGTGACCTTATAATGATATAGGTTAGTATACCGCCAAAGGAAACTCGTCACGTAATGTATGAGACACACGACAGGCACAGAGAGAACTGGGATATCTGCAAAATAGCGACAGGATACAATATATTAGACCTATATTCATTCATTTATTTATGTATATATATATATATATATATATATATATATGTAAATACATATGTTCATATATATGTATATAAATATATATATATATATATATATATATATATATATATATATATACTTTTTTTGTTAAAACTGTAATTTATACAGCAAACTATAAATATTTTATAGGCTATATGCTAGAAGATTAGATGTCATGGATCACTGTATGAAGCTTTTTTTAAACTTATGTGTGACTAAAACATTGTTATTATAATTATATTACTACTATTATTATATTATTTCACTAATTTCAGAGTAGCTTCCCATGTTTTCTTTTAGAAGGCAAAATACTTAAAGCATTGATTCACAAACTGAAATCATTTATCTCACAGGAATAAACATTTGCTCAATTGCTGTAAGAGACTTAAAGGAGTACTCTGCCTCTAGACATCTTATCCCCTATCCAAAGGATAGGGGATAAGATGTCTGATTGCAGGGGTCCCGCAGCTGGTACCCCAGCGATCTCTGTGCAGCACCCAGCGTTCATTCAGCATTCGACAGGGTCGCAACTTCATGGCCACGCCCCTCGTGAGGTCACACCACAACCTACCCATAGACTTACATTGAGGGGGTGTGGCCCTAATGTCACAACCCCCGCCGCCCGCTCCAAGCGTTTGGAACAAAATGTGCCGAACGCTGGGGAAGCCCCCCTTTAAAGCCACCCAGGATAGACTGTACAAGAGAACATCAGTAACTTTACTGCACTCTACTATATTAACTTTACACTAATACATTCATGTTAAATCCATTTATAAACTGAAATTTTGGAAGTTTTCATTATTCCTACCTCTTAGCTTCATGGTCACCGTCCTTACAGGATCCTTTTGCCTAAATAGACAAAATTCTCTTCAATTTGCAAAATAAGCGCAGGTCTAGTAGGAGAACGTGTTCACCCGCCGAACCGAGGAAATAAGTGTTAGGGATTGGATTCTACCCTGGAGAAAGTCTCTTTGATGTGTGATGTCACAGCAGATGACATCACGTGTATGTGTATCCATTGTAATGGCTGTACTGTACTTTACTTACACTATGTACAGTTATACTGGGGGTTTACAAAGGATTTGAAGATTACAGTTTTAACCCCTTCAGGGTCACAGCCCTTTTTGGTCTTGAGGACAAAGGACATTTTCATTTTTACATTTTCATTTTTTCCTCCTCCCCTTCTAAGAGCCATAAATCTTTTAATTTTCCACCCAAAGACCAATATGAGTTGTTGTTTATTTTGCGACCAACTGTACTTTGTAATGTACGGTAACATAAAATGTACGGTACTATAAAAAAATATATATATATTATTTACGGCTGGAAATTGAAAAGAAAACCACAATTTGGCAACTTTTGAGGGTTTTCGTTTTTATTCACTGACATGTTCTTTTTATACTGCGGGTCAATGCTTGGGTAAACGCTTTACTCTTTTTGTACTGCTTCAAAAAAATCTAACTTTTTGAACAATATAAGTATGTTTTAAACTGTATGAGGGCTAATTGTTTGCTGTATACGGAAAAATAAAAAAAAAGTTATAGAGGTCAGAAGAGGACAATTTTAAACGTACTAATTTTGGTGTAAAAGTAATAATTTTTTTTAACAGAAGTAAAACAAAATCAAACCTTAATAAGCTGTGTATCAATTTAATCGTATGGATCTACAGAATAAATATAAGGTGTCATTTTTACCGAAAAGTGCACTGTGTAGAATCTGAAGCCCCGAAAAAAAAAAATCAGAATGGAGTTTTTTTTTTCCCCCTAGTTTTGCCGTAGATTTTGTGGTGAAATGATTGTTGTCATTACAAAGTACAATAGGTTGCACAAAAAAACAGCCCTTATAGGACTGTGTATGTAGAAAATTGAAAGTGTTATGATTTTAAGAAGGTGAGGAGGAAAAAACTAAGTGCAAAAATGAAAAAACCTGTCCTGAAGGGGTTAAAAATATATAAATACCGTATATCCCGGCGTATAAGACGACTTTTTAACCCCAAATTTTCTTCTGAAAAGCCGGGGGTCGTCTTATACGCCGTGTATTGAGGTCCGGGATAGGAAAACTTCTGATTATCTGCCCGGGCCGGCTCCTGTGTGTAGCTGCAGGCAGGGGCCGGCCAGAGCAAGTAAAAACTAATACTGTATACTAAAAACCAGGGTGCCTCCAGCTGTTGTGAAACTACAACTCCCAGCACGGCAAAGTTGGGGGTCATCTTATACGCCAAGTCATCTTATACGCCGGCATGGTCACTGCACCTGCACTCACATTTAAAGAAGATCTGTAGTGCTTATAACTTATCCCCCATCCTAAGGATAGGGTATAAGTTATAGATCACGGGGGGGGGTACGAGCGATCGGGCCCCCCGCCATCTTCTGTACGGGGCCACAGTTATGTACAGGAAAGGGGGCATTCCGTCCCCGCTTGACGCGGCAGAGGGCACGCCCCTCCATGTATTTCTATGGAAGTCATGGAAGGGCGTGCCGGCTGCTGCGTCATGCGGGAACAGAATGCCCCCTTTCCTGTTCATTGCCACGGCCCCATACAGGAGATCGTGGGGGGCCCCAGTGCTCGGACCCCCCCGCGATCTATAACTCATCCCCTATCCTTAGGTTGGGGTATAAGTTATAAGCACTAAAGATCTCCTTTAACCTGTTGGGGACGGAGGGCATACCTATACGCCCTCCGCCCACCACCTTTCTATAATGCGGGGCCACGCCGTGGCCCAGCGTCATAGCGGGTCGGGCCAGGCCCCTAACAACAGCCGGGAGCCGAGGCTAATAGCGAGCAGCACTGATCGTGGTTTTGCGCGCTATTAACCCTTTAGATGCAGCGTTCAACTTGATCACTGTCCGAACGCCGAATGACTGCTCAGTGCCTGAGATCCAGGTATGAGCAGTCAAGCGGCAGAATCATTGATCAATGGTTTCCTATGAGAAACCATTGATCAATGTAAAAGATCAGTGTGTGCAGTGTTATAGGTCCCTATGGGAGCTATAACATTGAAAAAAAAAAGTGAAAAAAGCTTGAATCACCCCCCTTTTCCCGTAAAAAAAAAATCCAAAAACTGTGTAAATAAACATATATGGTATAGCCGCATGCAGAAATGTCGGAATTATAAAAATATATAGTAAATTAAACCGCACAGTCAATGGTATACGTGCAAAAAATAAGCCATCATATGGAGCCATCATATGGAGGAAAAAACTAAAGTGCAAGAACGGGAAAACCCTCCGTACCCAAGGGGTTAATCCCTGGTTTTATTCATATGGTTATGCTTGTATGGGCACTTAATCTGTGATTTGTTGTTTTCATCGGTACCACATTTGTGTATATGTGATTTTTGATGACTTTTTATTCCTTTTTTTTTTTCCCCGGGATGTGATCACAATTCAGCATTGGACTTTGTTATTTTTATGTTTTATGTCGTTCACCGTATGGAGTCATTAACGTTATATTTTAGTCATTCAGACTATTCTACCAAATATGTTGATTTATTTTATTTAAATAAAAAAAATTTTTTTATAAAATGGGAAAAGAGGGGGAATTCATTTTTTATTGGAGGAGGCACTTATTCCCTTTATTAAACTGTAACAGTTAATAGCTATATTTAGATTTTTAACCCCTTAAGGATGCAGCTCATTTTCACCTTAACAACACGGCCCTTTTTTGCAAATCTGACCACTGTCACTTTATATATGAATAACTCTGGAATGATTTTACTTTTCATTCTGATTCTGAGATTGTTTTTTCGTGACATATTCTACTTTAACATAGTGGTAATTTTTGTCGTTACTTGCATCTTTTCTTGGTCAAAAATCCCAAAATTTTGAAAATTTTGCATTTTTCTGCCTGTAAGAAAAATGGACATTCCAAATTATATATTGATTCACAAATACAATGGGGGACATTTATCAAGGGATTTAGAGCTCTTTTTTTGCTTACAAAAGTCGCAGAAAAAGTCGCATTAGCACTTAAGCAATTTTTTGTGCGACTTTTGGCTGTAAGCAAAAAGCTACAAAAGAGCGTACGAAAGTAAATTTTATTTTTTACTTTTCAGTGGTCAGGGAATTATCAAGTGCGAAAGTCGCATAAAAAGTCGCAAGCCCTCAAAAACTGCGTAAATATAAGCCAGCTCGGAGCTGGCACACAAAACGGCTTTTGAGAGCAAATTTTATATTTCCCGCTGGCAGCCGTGATCACAGCTCCAGCGGGAAATATATTGCAACTGTACAAAGGAGCCCGGGCTGGCATCACTCTGCAGCCGCCCAGCTCTGTCTGATTCTAACCCCGCTACCCTAACATAATGACATCCCCCCCTTGTTTCCCACCCGCCTGCGCTGCACATCTCCCATCTGTCTGCTACCTGTTGCAAGACTACAACTCCCAGCATGTCCATACAGTGAGGGCATGCTGGGAGTTGTAGTATTGTAGCGGGCGGACAATGTGCGGCGCGGGCGGGTGGAAGACAAGGGGGGTGGGGGTTATATAAAGCAGTGTCCCCATCCCCATCATTGTATTAGGGTAGCGGGGATAGAATCGGAGGAACCCGGGCGGCTGAAGACTGACTCCAGCCTGGGCTCCTTTTAACAAACCTCGGCGCAGCAGAGTTTCTATTTCCCTTAATGTAATTTCATATTTCCCACTGGGTCCCGTAATTGGCCAGGACCGAGCAGCCAATCACGGGAAATTTGATATTACATTAAGGACTAAAAGCTCCGCGGTTCCGCTAGATGTTAAAAGGAGCCCGGGCTGGCATCAGTCTGCACCCTCCCGGGCTCCTCAGATATCCTGCGGCGCCGTGGTAAGGTGCCCGGGCTAACCTCACTCAGCAGCCCCCCACGGGACTCCCACAGCCGTCAGGGAGATGTGTAGGTGTACTTACTGTAAGGACATGCTGGGAGTTGTAGTTGTGTGGCAGGTGACAGGCTTTTCACCTGCCCCCCTACAACTCCCAGCATGCCCTTACAGTAAATATATGCTGGGAGTTGTAGTCATGTGGTGCGGGAGATTGTTACCCCCCCCCCCCCACACACACTACAACTCCCAGCATATCCTTACTGTAAGGGCATGCTGTGAGTTGTAGTCATGTGGGGCGGGAGATTGTCACCCCCCCCCCCTACAACTCCCAGCATGCTCTTACTGTAAGGGCATGCTGGGAGTTGTAGTCAGGCACGGACGGGTGACAATAAATGTATTAACCTATTTTTCTTTTTTTCTCCTCATTTCAGATCCATGTATCCTGTGGACTATTGCGGATTTGGTGGACTGCTTCAATGACCAGCGTCTTTTTTAAACCTGTTTAATGTTAATGAGAGTGTTTTTTGGAATAAAATTTTTTGAAACGTGTTGTGTTTTTATTTTTTTTATTACTTGAAAGGCTTAGTCTAATAGACGGAATCCATTACTAAGCCTATGCTTAGTGTTAGCCCCCAACACAGCTAGCACTAACCTTCAATTATTACCCCGGTACCCACCGCCACAGGGGTGCCGGGAAGAGCCGGTTCCAATAGGCCCGGAGCATCAAATATGGCGCTCCTGGGCCTAGGCGGTAACGGGCTGGCATTAATTAGGCTGGGGAGGGCCAGTAACAATGGTCCTCGCCCACCCTGGTAACATCAGGCTGTTGCTGCTTGGTTGGTATTTGGCTGAAAATAAAAATAGGGGGAACCCTATGCGTTTTGTTTTTTTTTATAATTATTCATGCAAAACAAAGATAAGGTTCCCCCTATTTTTATCCAAATACCAACCAAGCAGCAACAGCCTGATGTTACCAGGGTGGGCGAGGACCATTGTTACTGGCCCTCCCAAGCCTAAATAACACCAGCCTGTTACCGCCTAGGCCCAGGAGCGCCATATTTGAGCCTCTGGGCCTGGTGGTACCGGCTCCTCCCAGCACCCCTGTGGTGGTGGGTAACGGGGAAATAATTGGGGGTTAGCGCTAGCTGTTTTGGGGGCTAATGCTAAGCTTCAGCTTAATAATGGACTCTGTCTATAATACTGCTTCCACTACTAAGCCTGCCAAGTAAATAAAAAAAAAACAACACATTTAAAAAAAAATGTATTCCAAAAAAACACTCCCCCAAAAGTCCTCATTCACCATTTTATTAACATTAAACCAAAAAAATGCTAATCACTGCACTCCCCTGAATCTAAAGTAATCCACAAGATACACGTATCTGAAATGAGAAGAAAAAAAATTAGTTAGTACATTTAGGGTAAAAAAAAAGTGGTAAAAAGGGTAAAAAAAAAAAAACATACATACCGTATATACTCGAGTATAAGCCGAGTTTTTCAGCACGATTTTTCGTGCTGAAAACACCCCCCTCGGCTTATACTCGAGTGACCTCTCCGCCCTCAGTGGTCTTCAACCTGCGGACCTCCAGATGTTTCAAAACTACAACTCCCAGCAAGCCCGGGCAGCCATCGGCTGTCCGGGCTTGATGGGAGTTGTAGTTTTGAAACCTCTGGAGGTCCGCAGGTTGAAGACCACTGCGGCCTTCGACATCATCCAGCCCCCCTCTCACCCCCTTTAGTTCTGTACTCACCTCCGCTCGGCGGGACGGTGCTCCGCTGGTCCAGTGCTGCAGGACTGTCCGGTGGGAGGTCGTCTGGTGGGATAGTGGTTCCGAGCTGCCATCTTCACCGGGGGGGGGCCTCTTCTCCGCGCTTCGGGCCCGGAATAGTCACATTGCCTTGACGACGATGCAGGGGGACGTTCATTACCAACGTCCGTCTGCGTCGTCATCAAGGCAACGCCTCTATTTCGGGCCCGAAGCGCGGAGAAGAGGCCCCCCCGGTGAAGATGGCAGCCCGGAGTACAGAACTAAAGGGGGTGAGAGGGGGGGCTAGATGATATTGAAGGCCGCAGTGGTCTTCAACCTGCGGACCTCCAGAGGTTTCAAAACTACAACTCCCAGCAAGCCCGGACAGCCGATGGCTGCCCGGGCTTGCTGGGAGTTGTAGTTTTGAAACCTCTGGAGGTCCGCAGAAGACCACTGTATCAGACATTGACAAGCGGTGATGGTGAAGGTGGGGCTGATGACAAGGGGATGATGACAAGGGGATGATGAAGGGGGTGGGGATGATGACAAGGGGATGATGAAGGGGGGGTGTGTGGGATGATGACAAGGGGATGATGAAGGGGGGGTGTGGGATGATGACAAGGGGATGATGAAGGGGGGGTGATGACAGGCGGTGATGATGAAGGAGGGGATGATGACAGGCGGTGATGATGAAGGGGGAATGATGACAGGCGGTGATGATGAAGGGGGGATGATGACAGGCGGTGATGATGAAGGGGGGATGATGACAGGCGGTGATGATGAAGGGGGGATGATGACAGGGTGATGATGAAGGGGGGATGATGACAGGCGGTGATGATGAAGGGGGGTGATGACAGGGTGATGATGAAGGGGGTGTTAATGACGGGGGTCTGGATGATGACAGGGGGGATGATGTATTTCCCACCCTAGGTTTATACTTGAGTCAATAACTTTTCCTGGGATTTTGGGGTTAAATTAGGGGCCTCGGCTTATATTCGGGTCGGCTTATACTCGAGTATATATGGTGTGTGTGTGTGTGTGTGTGTGTGTGTGTGTGTGTGTGTGTGTGTATATATATATATATATATATATATATATATATATATATATAAAAATTCAAAGCTGCAAAATTGTGTTCTGTAGTCATTTATTAGTTTTTGCTTATGTGTGCAAAAAAAAAAATGGTATTCAAAAGTGATTTATTGGTTTTTGCTTATGTAAGCCAAATTTATCAACCCCCTGTGGTAGTTTAATAATGTGTCACACAAAAGCAAAACCAAAAGCAAGAAAAAAATGCCAACAGAACTCGATTACCAAAGCAACAATGATAAATGTCCCCGAATATGTCTACTTTATGTTTGCATCGTAAAGTTTTCATGTTTTTACTTTTTTAAGACATTAGAGGGCTTCAAAGTATAGCAGCATTTTTACAAAATTTTCACGAAAAATTAAAAATCAGAATTTTTCAGGGACCAGTCAAGTCTGAAGTGGATTTTGAGGGGCCTTTCTGTGAGAAATATACCACAAATTACCCCATTATAGAAACTGCACCCCTCAAAGTATTCAAATGCCATTAACAAAGTTTGTTAACCCTTTAGGTGTTTCACAGGAACAGCAGCAAAGTGGAGGAGAAAAATTAAGATTTCCATTTTTTATACTAACATGTTCATGTAGCCCAAATTTTTTTTCCATTTTTGCAAGGGTTCTTAGGCGAAAAAGTCCCACAAAATTTGTAGCCCAACTTCTCTTGAGTATGGAAATACCTCATATATTGACGCAAAGTGCTCTGTGGGCCCACAACATGGCTCAAAAGGGAAAGAGCAACTGTGGGATTTTAGAGGGTGAATATTGCTGAAATGGTTTTTGGGGGGCATGTTGCATTTAGCAAGCCCCCATGGTGTCAGAAAAGCAAAAAAAAAAAAAAAAACATGGCACACTATTTGGGAAACGACACCCCTCCAGGAACGTAACAAGGGGTACAGCGAACCTTAACACCTCACAGGTGTTTAACAGGTTTGCATTTAAGTTGGACTTGAAAGTGAAAAATTAGATTGTTATACCCCTTGTTATGTTCCATGAGGGATGCAGTTTCCAAAATGGGGTCACATGTGGGTGTTTTTTTTTTTGTGTGTTTATGTCAGAACCGTTGCAACTATCAGCCACCTGTGCAAATCACCAATTTAGGCCTTAAATGTACATATTGCGCTCTCACTACTGAGCCTTTTCGTGCCTCTGCAGAGCATTGTACGCCCACATATGGGGTATTTCCGTACAAATTTTGGGGGTCTTGTTTGAAAATAAAAAGTATGGGACGACACCAGCATGTTAGTGTAAAAAAACATACTGGTGTAGACCCCAACTTTTCCATTTTATAAGTGGTAAAATTAGAAAAAGCCCCCAAAATTTGTAACGCAATTTCTCCTGAGTACGGAAATACCCCATATGTGTCCCTAAACCGTTTCCTTGAAATATGACAGGGCTCCAAACTGAGAGAGCGCCATGCGCATTTGAGGACTAAATTAGGGATTTGCATAGGGGAGGACCCGGATGCAAGCATTACAATTGACTCTGCTACCATAAATACCCTACAGCAGTGTTTCCCAAACAGGGTGCCTCCAGCTGTGGCAAAACTCCCAGCATGCCTGGTCAGTCAATGGCTGTCCGGCAATGCTGGAAGTTGTTGTTTTGCAACAGCCGGAGGCTCCTTTTTGCAAACAGTGCCGTACCAGACGTTTTTAATTTTTATAGGGGGGGGGGGTTTACACTGTGTAAGGGTATATGTAGTGTATTACTCTTTATTTTGTGGTAGCGTAGTGTAGGGTTTTTAGGGTATATTCACACGGGCAGGGGTTCATAGTGAGTTTTCCGCTGGGAGTTTGAGCTGCGGTGGAAAATTTTATGCAGCTCAAATTTGTAGCGGGAAACTTACTGTAAACCCCAGCTCGTGTGAATGTACCCTGTACGTTCACATTAGGGGGGGGGGGGTCAAACCTCCAGCTGTTGCAAAACTTCAACTCTCAGCATGGACTCACAGACCGTGCATGCTGGGAGTTGTAGTTTTGCCACAGCTGGAGGCCCACTGGTGAAGAAAACCGTGTTAGGGAACAGACAAACTCAGTGCTTCCCCACCAGGGTGCCTCCAGCTGTTACAAAACGAACACTCCCAGCATGCACGGTCTGTCAGTGCATGCTGGGAGTTGTAGTTTTGCAACAGCTGGTGGCACACTGGTGGGGAACCACTGAGTTAGGTTCTGTTACCTAACTGTGTTTCCTCACCAGGGTGCCTCCAGCTGTTACAAAACGAACACTCCCAGCATGCACGGTCTGTCAGTGCATGCTGGGAGTTGTAGTTTTGCAACAGCTGGAGGCACACTGGTGGGGAACCACTGAGTTAGGTTCTGTTACCTAACTGTGTTTCCTCACCAGTGTGCCTCCAGCTGTGGCAAAACTACAACTCCCAGCATGCACTGATGGCTAAAGCGCATGCTGGGAGTTCTAGTTATGCAACAGCTTGAGGCACGTGTTCAGTGGCGTCGCTAGGGGGGGGCAGAGGGGGCCACAGCCCCCCCTACATCATGATTGGCCCCCCCTTGTGCCCCCCTAGCAGCAGTAGGTCACTAGCAGCTCTCATGGCCATCAGGGGGGTACCGCTAGTTCACCAGTAAGGGGCATCCTTTTTTTAAATAAACCTTCAGCCTGCAGCCCTGTCACCACGCAGGGGCCGCGCTATGCAGACTGGGAAGAGCAGACAGGAAGCTCCTCCCCCTCTCTCACTCCCCTGTATACTGGACCTTGTGGAGCAGGCTTCTGTGTGTATACAGACCCGGACACCACCAGTATGGAAGACTTACCTGCCCAGTGCCCACTGCTCATGCTGCCCTTTTAAAGTAAGTAACTTGCTTGGGGGAGAGGGGGAAAGTTGTAGTTCGGGAGACAGTGGGAGGTAGTTCAGTGTTTCCCAACCAGGGGGCCTCCAGCTGTTGCAAAACTACAACTCCCAGCATTCCTTTGGCTTTATGAGCATACTGGGAGTTGTAGTTTTGCAACAGCTGGAGGCCCCCAGGTTGGGAAACACTGATCTATCTATCTATCAATCAATCTATCTATCTATCATCTATCTATCTCATATCTATCCATCCATCCATGCATCTAACTTTCTATCTATCTATCTATCTATCTATCTATCTATCTTTCTCATATCTATCTATCTATCTCATATCTATCTATCTAACTCAGATAGATGAGATAGATATGAGAGATAGATAGGTAGATAGATGATATATAGATAGATACATAAATATAGATAGATAGATAGATAGATATGAGATAGATAGATAGATAGATAGATAAATAGATGATATATAGATAGAGAGATGATATATAGAAAGATACATAAATAGATGGATAGATAGATGATAGATAGACAGATCGATAGATAGATGATAGATACATAGATATGATATAGATAGATAGATAGACAGATAGATAGATAGATGATAGATACATAGATATGATATAGACAGATAGATAGATGATAGAAAGATTAGATAGATAGATAGATAGGAGATAGATGGATATGATATAGATAGATGGATATGATATAGATAAATTTATATGATATAGATAGATAGGAGAAAGATAGATAGATAGATAGATCAGTTTCCCAACCAGGGGGCCTCCAGCTGTTGCAAAACTACAACTCCCAGCATTCCTCTGGCTTTATGAGCATACTCGGAGTTGTAGTTTTGCAACAGCTGGAGGCCCCCCGAGTTGGGAAACACTGATCTATCTATCAATCAATCATCTATTATCTATCTATCCATCTATCTATCTATCTCATGTCTATCTATCTATATAATATCTATCTATTTCATATCTATCTATCTATCTATCCATCTATTTATGTATCTATCTTTCTATTTATCTATCTATCTATCTTATATCTATCTCAGATAGATGAGAGATAGATGAAAGATAGATAGATATGAGAGATAGATAGATGATATATAGATAGATAGATACATAAATAGATGGATATATAGATAGATATGAGATAGATAGAAAGATAGATAAATAGATGATAGATAGATGATAGATAGATATGATATAGATAGATAGGAGATAGATGGATATGATATAGATAGATGGGTATGATATAGATAGATAGGAGATAGATAGATAGATAGATAGATAGATAGATAGATAGATAAAGAACAATATGATGCAGCACGCCACAGGTTTGCAGAAAATGGTGGTTTATTCCATCATGTGCATAGACTATGCTGCATCATATTGGGGGAGATTTATCAAAAGCTGTGCAAAGGAAAAGTTGCCCAGTTGCCCATAGCAACCAATCAGATCACTTCTTTCATTTTTCAGAGGCCTTTTCAAAAATGAAAGAAGTGAGCTGATTGGTTGCTATGGGCAACTGGGCAACTTTTCCTCTGGACAAGTTTTGATAAATCTCCCCCATTGTTCTTTGTCTGGATTGAAGAACCAGTGGACCCAGGTTCCAAGTATGCGGGCACCCCGACTTCTCTCTAATCTCTGGATTTTGTTTGTGCCGTTTTTATTTGTTTTAGATAGATAGATAGAAAGAGATAGTATCTATCTATCATTTATGTATCTTTCTATCTATCTCATATCTATCTATATATCCATCTATTTATGTATCTATCTATCTATATTTCATCTATCTATCTATCTCTCATATCTATCTATCTTTCATCTATCTATCTATATCTCATCTATCTCTCATCTATATGAGATAGATATGAGAAAGATAGATAGAAAAATAGAAAGATAGATAGATAAATAGAAAGATAGATAGATAGATAAATAGATAAATAGAAAGATGGATATAGAGAGATGGAGGGATAGATAGATAGGAGATAGATGGATAGATAGATATACAGCAAAAGAAGAATGCAGCAGCACACTGCCAGCACAAGGATATAGGTGAAACATGAACATGCAGATAAAACATGGAGAGCTATACAGCTATGGTGTAATAGATGCAAATGTGAAACGATGAAATAGTGAGGCACTTAGCTCGCAAATTTGTCTCCGCCGGCGGTCAAATAGCTTGGACCGTCCCACCGCGATAAGGTGGCCTCCTTGGGACGGACCCTACACTGTGAATATGCCTCTGTGTGAACAGTTCAGTAAGCATGGCAGGGTCTGGAACATCCAAGACACCTTATATACACACCTGATAGAGGTGGGTGGGGTGCAAGGCCAACATGGAGGTAGCCACTCCCCCGTATGTGCAATACAGACAAAGAATAAGTCAGCCAGCACTTTAGTTGATACCAAACTATTATATGGACCTGGCCTACAGGTGCACGCTACTAGGCTAGATATACAGCAACAGAAGAATGCAGCAGCACACTGCCAGCACAAGGATATAGGTGAAACATGAACATGCAGTTAAAACATGGAGAGCTATACAGCTATTTGCGAGCTAAGTGCCTCACTATCTCATAGTTTCACATTTGCATCTATTACACCATAGCTGTATAGCTCTACAGGTTTTATCTGCATGTTCATGTTTCACCTATATCCTTGTGCTGGCAGTGTGCTGCTGCATTCTTCTGTTGCTGTATATCTAGCCTAGTAGCGTGCACCTGTAGGCCAGGTCCATATAATAGTTTGGTATCAACTAAAGTGCTGGCTGACTTATTCTTTGTCTGGATAGATAGATAGATAGATGATTGATAGATAGATAGATCAGTGTTTCCCAACCAGGGGGCCTCCAGCTGTTGCAAAACTACAACTCCCAGTATGCCCATACAGCCAAAGACATGCTGGGAGTTGTCGTTTTGGAATAGCTAGAGGCCCCCTGATTGGGATACACCTATCTATCTATCTCATATCTATCTATCTCAAATCTATCTATTAATCTACATTATCCAAGTGTTTTCTTCCCCCATGTATGTGTGACGTTTCAATAGCATCCCGCCATCTTTATCATACGTACATTCTTTAGTCTCTGTGACATCACTGTGCTTCATAATAAACTGTGACATCACTGTGCTTCATAATAAACTGTGACATCACTGTGCTTCATAATAAACTGTGACATCACTGTGCTTCATAATAAACTGTGACATCACTGTGCTTCATAATAATCTGTGACATCACCGTGCTTCATAATAAACTGTGACATCACCGTGCTTCATAATAAACTGTGACATCACCGTGCTTCATAATAAACTGTGACATCACCGTGCTTCATAATAAACTGTGACATCACCGTGCTTCATAATAAACTGTGACATCACCGTGCTTCATAATAAACTGTGACATCACCGTGCTTCATAATAAACTGTGACATCACCGTGCTTCATAATAAACTGTGACATCACTGTGCTTCATAATAAACTGTGACATCACCGTGCTTCATAATAAACTGTGACATCACCGTGCTTCATAATAAACTGTGACATCACCGTGCTTCATAATAAACTGTGACATCACCGTGCTTCATAATAAACTGTGACATCACCGTGCTTCATAATAAACTGTGACATCACCGTGCTTCATAATAAACTGTGACATCACCGTGCTTCATAATAAACTGTGACATCACCGTGCTTCATAATAAACTGTGACATCACCGTGCTTCATAATAAACTGTGACATCACCGTGCTTCATAATAATCTGTGACATCACCGTGCTTCATAATAAACTGTGACATCACCGTGCTTCATAATAAACTGTGACATCACCGTGCTTCATAATAAACTGTGACATCACCGTGCTTCATAATAAACTGTGACATCACCGTGCTTCATAATAAACTGTGACATCACCGTGCTTCATAATAAACTGTGACATCACCGTGCTTCATAATAAACTGTGACATCACCGTGCTTCATAATAAACTGTGACATCACCGTGCTTCATAATAATCTGTGACATCACCGTGCTTCATAATAAACTGTGACATCACCGTGCTTCATAATAAACTGTGACATCACCGTGCTTCATAATAAACTGTGACATCACCGTGCTTCATAATAATCTGTGACATCACCGTGCTTCATAATAAACTGTGACATCACCGTGCTTCATAATAAACTGTGACATCACTGCGCTTCATAATAAACTGTGACATCACTGCGCTTCATAATAAACTGTGGCATCACCGTGCTTCATAATATAATTTGATGTCACTGTGTATAACAACCCTGTAGTGACATCACAGTTTATTATTCTTGAACGCTGACTTCACTGTGTATATTTTCCCGGTACAATGACATCACTGTATAGTTACCCTCTACTGTGACAACACTGCGTTTATTAACCCTGTAGTGGCAAAACTGTTTATTGTCCCTGTACAGAGACATTACTGTTTATATTAACTCTAAACTGTGATGTCACTGTATATATTAACTC
This sequence comes from Hyla sarda, assembly GCF_029499605.1. Lineage (NCBI taxonomy): Eukaryota > Metazoa > Chordata > Amphibia > Anura > Hylidae > Hyla > Hyla sarda. Next base: position 47,738 of record NW_026607642.1, read on the forward strand.
TGAACTGTGATGTCACAGTGCAGTGTAAGTATCAACAGTGATGTTGCAGTATAGAGATAACACACAGTGATGTTATAGTTCAGAGATAATACACACAGTGATGTCACAGTACAGGCATAATACACACAGTGATGTCACAGTACAGGGATAATACACACAGTGATGTCACAGTACAGAGATAATATACACAGTGATGTCACAGTACAGGGATAATACACACAGTGATGTCACAGTACAGGGATAATACACAGTGATATCACAGTACAGGGATAATACACACAGTGATGTCACAGTACAGGGATAATACACACAGTGATGTCACAGTACAGGGATAATACACACAGTGATGTCACAGTACAGGGATAATACTAAGGATCGACCGATTATCGGTATGGCCGATATTATCGGCCGATAATCACGATTTTGGGCATTATCGGTATCGGCAATTACCTTGCCGATAAGCCGATAATTCCCCGCACTGCGACTGCCACCCCCTCGACCCGCCGCATCGCACCCCCGACCCACCGTGTCGCACCCCCCCCCACCGTGATGGTGGGCGGTATACCGGTATGGATTTTTGCCCATACCGCTATACCGGTCGGGCCCCTCCCCCACTCTCCGAGTCAATAAAAAAATTAAACTTACCCGTAATGGGGGTGGTCCGGGCCATCCATCCTTCCTTCCTGTAGTGTCCGGGGGCGTTCCGGGTGAAGAGTGAACCGGTCCGGGCTGTCCTTCTTCTCCGGCGGTCATCTTCTCCACTCAGGGCAGGCTCCGGCCTAGTACACTGCATAGACGCAGCTACGCCGTGACGTCAGGTGCGTCGCTGCACACGGGCGTCACTGCGCAGCGGCGTCTATGCAGCGTACTAGGCCGGAGCCTGCCCGGAGTGGAGAAGATGACCGCCGGAGAAGAAGGACAGCCCGGACCGGTTCACTCTTCACCCGGAACGCCCCCGGACACTACAGGAAGGAAGGATGGATGGCCCGGACCACCCTGACAGGTAGGGGGAGAGAAGCGGGTTGTGGCGGCGGCCTATGGCCCCGCAAAAGCCACTGCAGATCATTGATTTAAAGCACCCGCTTTAAATCAATGATCTGCAGCGGTGTCGCAGGGGGTTAAATAGCCGATAACTTATACCGGAATATCGGTATAAGTTATCTGCTATCGGCCCTAACCTGCACCGATTATCGGTATTTTCCCGGTACAATGACATCACTGTATAGTTACCCTCTACTGTGACAACACTGCGTTTATTAACCCTGTAGTGGCAAAACTGTTTATTGTCCCTGTACAGAGACATTACTGTTTATATTAACTCTAAACTGTGATGTCACTGTATATATTAACTCTGAACTGTGATGTCACTGTGCATATTTACCCTGTATTGTCACTCGCAGTGCAATGTAAATATGTACAGTGACATTAGGGTATACAGGCTTAATATATACAGTGATGTCACAGTGCAGTGTAAGTATCAACAGTGATGTTGCAGTATAGAGATAACACACAGTGATGTTATAGTTCAGAGATAATACACACAGTGATGTCACAGTACAGGGATAATACACACAGTGATGTCACAGTACAGGGATAATACACACAGTGATGTCACAGTACAGAGATAATATACACAGTGATGTCACAGTACAGGGATAATACACACAGTGATGTCACAGTACAGGGATAATACACAGTGATATCACAGTACAGGGATAATACACACAGTGATGTCACAGTACAGGGAAAATACACATAGTGATGTCACAGTACAGGGATAATACACACAGTGATGTCACAGTACAGGGATAATACACAAAGTGATGTCACAGTACAGAGATAATATACACAGTGATGTCACAGTACAGGGATAATACACACAGTGATGTCACAGTACAGGGATAATACACAGTGATATCACAGTACAGGGATAATACACACAGTGATGTCACAGTACAGGGATAATACACACAGTGATGTCACAGTACAGGGATAATACACACAGTGATGTCACAGTACAGGGATAATACTAAGAATCGACCGATTATCGGTATGGCCGATATTATCGGCCGATAATCACGATTTTGGGCATTATCGGTATCGGCAATTACCTTGCCGATAAGCCGATAATTCCCCGCACCGCGACTGCCACCCCCTCGACCCGCCGCATCGCACCCCCGACCCACCGCGTCGCACCCCCCCCCACCGTGATGGTGGGCGGTATACCGGTATGGATTTTTGCCCATACCGCTATACCGGTCGGGCCCCTCCCCCACTCTCCGAGTCAATAAAAAAATTAAACTTACCCGTAATGGGGGTGGTCCGGGCCATCCATCCTTCCTTCCTGTAGTGTCCGGGGGCGTTCCGGGTGAAGAGTGAACCGGTCCGGGCTGTCCTTCTTCTCCGGCGGTCATCTTCTCCACTCAGGGCAGGCTCCGGCCTAGTACACTGCATAGACGCAGCTACGCCGTGACGTCAGGTGCGTCGCTGCACACGGGCGTCACTGCGCAGCGGCGTCTATGCAGCGTACTAGGCCGGAGCCTGCCCGGAGTGGAGAAGATGACCGCCGGAGAAGAAGGACAGCCCGGACCGGTTCACTCTTCACCCGGAACGCCCCCGGACACTACAGGAAGGAAGGATGGATGGCCCGGACCACCCTGACAGGTAGGGGGAGAGAAGCGGGTTGTGGCGGCGGCCTATGGCCCCGCAAAAGCCACTGCAGATCATTGATTTAAAGCACCCGCTTTAAATCAATGATCTGCAGCGGTGTCGCAGGGGGTTAAATAGCCGATAACTTATACCGGAATATCGGTATAAGTTATCTGCTATCGGCCCTAACCTGCACCGATTATCGGTATTTTCCCGGTACAATGACATCACTGTATAGTTACCCTCTACTGTGACAACACTGCGTTTATTAACCCTGTAGTGGCAAAACTGTTTATTGTCCCTGTACAGAGACATTACTGTTTATATTAACTCTAAACTGTGATGTCACTGTATATATTAACTCTGAACTGTGATGTCACTGTGCATATTTACCCTGTATTGTCACTCGCAGTGCAATGTAAATATGTACAGTGACATTAGGGTATACAGGCTTAATATATACAGTGATGTCACAGTGCAGTGTAAGTATCAACAGTGATGTTGCAGTATAGAGATAACACACAGTGATGTTATAGTTCAGAGATAATACACACAGTGATGTCACAGTACAGGGATAATACACACAGTGATGTCACAGTACAGGGATAATACACACAGTGATGTCACAGTACAGAGATAATATACACAGTGATGTCACAGTACAGGGATAATACACACAGTGATGTCACAGTACAGGGATAATACACAGTGATATCACAGTACAGGGATAATACACACAGTGATGTCACAGTACAGGGAAAATACACATAGTGATGTCACAGTACAGGGATAATACACACAGTGATGTCACAGTACAGGGATAATACACAAAGTGATGTCATAGTACAGGGATAATACACACAGTGATGTCACAGTACAGGGATAATACACACAGTGATGTCACAGAACAGGGATAATACACACAGTGATGTCACAGTACAGGGATAATGCACACAGTGATGTCACAGTACAGGGATAATACACACAGTGATGTCACAGTACAGGGATAATACACACAGTGATGTCACAGTACAGGGATAATACACACAGTGATGTCACAATACAGGGATAATACACACAGTGATGTCACAGTACAGGGATAATACACACAGTGATGTCACAGTACAGGGATAATACACAGTGATATCACAGTACAGGGATAATACACACATTGATGTCACAGCACAGGGATAATACACACAGTGATGTCACAGTACAGGGATAATACACAGTGATATCACAGTACAGGGATAATACACACAGTGATGTCACAGTACAGGGATAATACACACAGTGATGTCACAGTACAGGGATAATACACACAGTGATGTCACAGTACAGGGATAATACTAGGGATCGACCGATTATTGGTATGGCCGATATTATCGGCCGATAATCACGATTTTGGGCATTATCGGTATCGGCACGCCCCCGGACACTACAGGAAGGAAGGATGGATGGCCCGGACCACCCTGACAGGTAGGGGGAGAGAAGCGGGTTGTGGCGGCGGCCTATGGCCCCGCAAAAGCCACTGCAGATCATTGATTTAAAGCACCCGCTTTAAATCAATGATCTGCAGCGGTGTCGCAGGGGGTTAAATAGCCGATAACTTATACCGGAATATCGGTATAAGTTATCTGCTATCGGCCCTAACCTGCACCGATTATCGGTATTTTCCCGGTACAATGACATCACTGTATAGTTACCCTCTACTGTGACAACACTGCGTTTATTAACCCTGTAGTGGCAAAACTGTTTATTGTCCCTGTACAGAGACATTACTGTTTATATTAACTCTAAACTGTGATGTCACTGTATATATTAACTCTGAACTGTGATGTCACTGTGCATATTTACCCTGTATTGTCACTCGCAGTGCAATGTAAATATGTACAGTGACATTAGGGTATACAGGCTTAATATATACAGTGATGTCACAGTGCAGTGTAAGTATCAACAGTGATGTTGCAGTATAGAGATAACACACAGTGATGTTATAGTTCAGAGATAATACACACAGTGATGTCACAGTACAGGGATAATACACACAGTGATGTCACAGTACAGGGATAATACACACAGTGATGTCACAGTACAGAGATAATATACACAGTGATGTCACAGTACAGGGATAATACACACAGTGATGTCACAGTACAGGGATAATACACAGTGATATCACAGTACAGGGATAATACACACAGTGATGTCACAGTACAGGGAAAATACACATAGTGATGTCACAGTACAGGGATAATACACACAGTGATGTCACAGTACAGGGATAATACACAAAGTGATGTCATAGTACAGGGATAATACACACAGTGATGTCACAGTACAGGGATAATACACACAGTGATGTCACAGAACAGGGATAATACACACAGTGATGTCACAGTACAGGGATAATGCACACAGTGATGTCACAGTACAGGGATAATACACACAGTGATGTCACAGTACAGGGATAATACACACAGTGATGTCACAGTACAGGGATAATACACACAGTGATGTCACAATACAGGGATAATACACACAGTGATGTCACAGTACAGGGATAATACACACAGTGATGTCACAGTACAGGGATAATACACAGTGATATCACAGTACAGGGATAATACACACATTGATGTCACAGCACAGGGATAATACACACAGTGATGTCACAGTACAGGGATAATACACAGTGATATCACAGTACAGGGATAATACACACAGTGATGTCACAGTACAGGGATAATACACACAGTGATGTCACAGTACAGGGATAATACACACAGTGATGTCACAGTACAGGGATAATACTAGGGATCGACCGATTATTGGTATGGCCGATATTATCGGCCGATAATCACGATTTTGGGCATTATCGGTATCGGCAATTAACTTGCCGATAAGCCGATAATTCCCCGCACCGCGACTGCCACCCCCTCGACCCGCCGCACCGCACCCCCGACCCACCGCGTCGCACCCCCCCACCGTGATGCTGGGCGGTATACCGGTATGGATTTTTGCCCATACCGCTATACCGGTCGGGCCCCTCCCCCACCCTCCGAGTCAATAAAAAAATTAAACTTACCCGTAATGGGGGTGGTCCGGGCCATCCATCCTTCCTTCCTGTAGTGTCCGGGGGCGTTCCGGGTGAAGAGTGAACCAGCCCGGGCTGTCCTTCTTCTCCGGCGGTCATCTTCTCCACTCCGGGCAGGCTCCGGCCTAGTACACTGCATAGACGCAGCTACGCCGTGACGTCAGGTTCGTCGCTGCACATGGGCGTCACTGCGCAGCGGCGTCTATGCAGCGTACTAGGCCGGAGCCTGCCCGGAGTGGAGAAGATGACCGCCGGAGAAGAAGGACAGCCCGGACCGGTTCACTCTTCACCCGGAACGCCCCCGGACACTACAGGAAGGAAGGATGGATGGCCCGGACCACCCTGACAGGTAGGGGGAGAAAAGCGGGTTGTGGTGGCGGCCTATGGCAGCGGCCCCGCAAAAGCCACTGCAGATCATTGATTTAAAGCGCCCGCTTTAAATCAATGATCTGCAGCGGTGTCGCAGGGGGTTAAATAGCCGATAACTTATACCGGAATATCGGTATAAGTTATCGGCTATCGGCCCTAACCTGCACCGATTATCGGTATCGGCCCTTAAAAAACGATATCGGTCGATCCCTAGATAATACACACAGTGATGTCACAGTACAGGGATAATACATACAGTGATGTCACAGTACAGGGATAATATACACAGTGATGTCACAGTACAGGGATAATACACAGTGATGTCACAGTACAGGGATAATACATACAGTGATGTCACAGTACAGGGATAATACACAGTGATGTCACAGTACAGGGATAATACACAGTGATGTCACAGTACAGGGATAATACATGCAGTGATGTCACAGTACAGGGATAATACACAGTGATGTCACAGTACAGGGATAATACATACAGTGATGTCACAGTACAGGGATAATACATACAGTGATGTCACAGTACAGGGATAATATACACAGTGATGTCACAGTACAGGGATAATATACACAGTGATGTCACAGTACAGGGATAATACATACAGTGATGTCACAGTACAGGGATAATACACACAGTGATGTCACAGTACAGGGATAATACACACAGTGATGTCACAGTACAGGGATAATACACACAGTGATGTCACAGTACAGGGATAATACACACAGTGATGTCACAGTACAGGGATAATACACACAGTGATGTCACAGTACAGGGATAATACACAGTGATGTCACAGGACCGGGGATAATATACACAGTGATGTCACAGTACAGGGATAATATACACAGTGATGTCACAGTACAGGGATAATACACAGTGATATCACAGTACAGGGATAATACATACAGTGATGTCACAGTACAGGGATAATACACACAGTGATGTCACAGTACAGGGATAATACACAGTGATGTCACAGTACAGGGATAATATACACAGTGATGTCACAGCACATGGATAATACACAGTGATGTCACAGTACAGGGATAATACACACTGTGATGTCACAGTACAGGGATAATACACACAGTGATGTCACAGTACAGGGATAATACACAGTGATGTCACAGTACAGGGATAATACACACAGTGATGTCACAGCACATGGATAATACACAGTGATGTCACAGTACAGGGATAATACACAGTGATGTCACAGTACAGGGATAATACACACTGTGATGTCACAGTACAGGGATAATACACACAGTGATGTCACAGTACAGGGATGATATACACAGTGATGTCACAGTACAGGGATAATACACACTGTGATGTGTACAGCTGGTATCTACCACTATAAGGCCAGTGTATGTGGGAGTATTGGTATTTGTAAAATGAATTTTATACAGTGTCAATTGGTGTTAGTCGGTCATTAGTCAGTCACAATGGTAGTCGTGGTCATGGTGTGGCAGTATCATTTGTTTCTTGCTAGTAACGCTCACAACTAACAGTAAGCACCTTTTGTCTGGAGGTGCTGACCATTTTTATTTTTTTGTACTGGTATTATCAGTAATATTGGTGTCAGTAACAGTATGACCATAATATGTATGATGACAATATTTCCTCCCTGTATGCTGGTATTATTGGTAATATTGGTCTCAGTATACAGGATTTGGTCAGTTACAGCATGATGGTAATATGTATGGTGATAATATTCCTCCTTGTATACTGATATTATTTGTAATATTAGTCTCAGTATACAGGTCATTGTTCGCACTAGCGTCTAGCTCACCGGTGCGTCATGGAGCCGCTTTGCCTGCACACCCTGGAATTAAGGGTACGTTCCCACACGGCGTATTTGCTGCTGCGTATTTTATTTTCCCTGTTGAAGTCAATGGGTAGGAAAATACGCAGCACCAAATACGCAGCAAATACGCAGCAAAATATGCCGTGTGGGAATGCACCCTTAAGCATGAAGTCTTGCAAAAGATTGGTGAGCTGCCTGTAATTTTTCTACATCATTGTGATTGGATGAACTGTCTTTACCTATATTACGTGAGCACCACCATATTACAAGCCTGTGCTGTCTGATACTTTAGAGTCCGGATTATAGGACCAACGTATTTTTTGTGAACCACACAATACAGGTAGTGCCAGCACGCTTCTATCTACACATATATTACTTATGTTAATGTTTGACAGGGAACTGGCCAAAAAATAAGTGACATGTCACTTCTTCTCCACGTAGACACCTGCTGAAGCTGCCTTTAAAGTCAATGAGATCTTCATGGTCCCCCGATGCTGCCCTTGGCTTGGATATAATTTGCACGTGCAATGTATAAATGTGGTGTTGTTATAATTGCCCCCCCTACTTTTGTCCTGGCCCCCAGTGTGCCCCCCCAAAATTTGAAAGCTGGAGACGCCACTGCGTGTGGTGTCCCGGTACCGCATCCTATACGGTACCTGTTTTTAGGTCCCCATAGCCAGAGTCCCTAGGACTCTGTGGACCTTCAGTCTTTATTCTTATGCACCTATCGTTACTGGGAAGGGCGGCGATAGGCCGGAGAGTCATCTCAACATACAAGCCCTCAGCCTGGCGTCACCAACTATAGGGTTAACATTAACCCCTGATATACCAAAGCAAATCCCTGACTGTACTACCCCTACCCCTGAGACTTACCACACACGCAACTATAACTTCCAGCATGACAAGTCAGCAGTTTGCTGTTCGTGCATGCTGGGAGTTGTAGTTTTGCAACATCTGGAGGGCCTCAGTTTAGAGATCATTGCACAGTGATCTCCAAAGTGTGGCCCTCCAGATGTTGCAAAACTACAAATCCCAGCATGCCCTGACAGCCAACAGCTGTCTGGGCATGCTGGGAGTTGTAGTTTAGCAACATAAGGAGGCTCACAGTTTACAGAAATCACTGCATGGTGACAATCAGATGTCCAAGACAGCTGATGTCCCCTAGACAGGAGCACTAGGATGGGTATGGGGGGGTTATAGGGGTCTGTTTGATGTTTTATTTCACACAGAGCTCACACAGCTCCAATCTCCTCACAGATCTCCCTACACTGAGGAGATCGGAGCTGTGAAAGGCAGTTTTTTTCAACTGCCTCTGTTGTGATTGGTCAATCTGGATTGATTGACCAATCACAACAATCAGGGGGCCAGGCCAGCCATGGGGAGACCCGCGGACGATGTCTGTGATGATCAGCTGTCTATGAAAGCTGAAGTCACTTCAATGTCACAGCATGTTTCCATGTTTACATGCTGTGACAGTTTAGCTTCAGGACGAGCCGGCTCATCTAACGCGGCAAGTACTCGCTGATTAGGACGATCAATTAATACTGATCGGTAATATCGACAATCCACTTCTCTGGTCTGACAACGTCACAAAATGTGGGCTCAAAATTGAGCAAAAAAGCCCCCAGAGTACGGATATTCATGGTGCGGCATAGTATGTTTTTAATACTTTTTTTATTTCTGAGGACGGTGTATGGGACCAGAGCATTTTTTGCACATCTGACCACTGTCACTTTAAGCATTACTAACTCTGGAATGCTTTTACTTATGAAGTTGATTCCGAGATAGTTTTTTCGTGACATATTCTACTTTATCATAGTGGTAAGTTTTCGTCAATACTTGCATCATTTCTTGGTAAAAAATTCCAAAATTTGAAAATGTTGCTTTTTTTTTAACCTTGAAGCTCTCTGCTTGTGAGGAAAATAGACATACCAAATAAATTATATGTTGATTCACATATACAATCTCTTCATGTTTGCATCATAAAGTTGACATGTTTTTTTTTTTTTACTTTTGGAAGACATCAGTGGGCTTCAAAGTTCAGCAGCAATTTTCAAATTTTTCTCAAAATTTTCAAAATCTGAATTTTTCAGGGACCAGTTCAGATTTGAAGTGGATTTGAGGGGTCTTCATATTAGAAATACCCCATAAATTACCCCATTATAAAAATTGCACCCATCAAAGTGTACAAAATTATATTCAGAATGTTTGTTAACCCTTTAGGTGTTTCACAGGAATAGCTGTAAGTTTAAGGAGAAAATTGAAGACCCAGTATTTACACCCCACTGGCGTTTGACAGATCTTTGGAACAGTAGGCTGTGCAAATGAAAAATTACAATTTTCATTTTCAAGGACCACTGTTCCAAAAATCTGTCAGACACCTGTGGGGCGTAAATGCTCACTGTACCCCTTATTACATTATGTGAGGGGTGTAGTTTCCAAAATAGGGTCACATGTGGGGGCTTTGTAAACACACGTGGCCTTCAATTCCGGACAAAATTTATCTTTAAAAAGCCCAATGGTGCTCCTTCTCTTCTGAGCATTGTAGTTCACCCGCAGAGCACTTTACATCCACATATGGGGTATGTTCTTACTCAGAAGAAATGGGGTTACAAATTTTGGGGGGCTTTTTCATATTTTCCCTTGTGAAAATGAAAAATTTAGGTTAACACCAGCATATTATGTTTAGTTTTTTTTTTCTCATTTTCCCATCCAAATTTAATGAAAAATTTTCAAACACCTGTGGGGTGTTAAGGCTCACTGTACCCCTTGTTACGTTCCGTGAGGGGTGTAGTTTCCAAAATGAGCCGCTGTAAAATCAGCCACCCCTGTGCAAACCACCAAATTAGACCTCAAATGTACATAGTGCGCTCTCACTCCTGAGCCCTGCTGTGCGTCCGCAGAAAATTTTACGGCCACATATGGGGTATTTCCGTGCTCAGGAGAAATTGCGTTACAAATTTTGGGGGTCTTTTTTTCCTTTTACTGCTTGTGAAAATAAAAAGTAGGGGGCAACACCAGCAGGTTCGTGTAAACATTTTTTTTTTTTTTTTTTACACTAACAGGCTAGTGTAACCCCCAACTTTTCCTATTCATAAGGGGTAAAAGGAGAAAAAGACCCCCACGCCAGTGATTCCAAACAGGGTGCCTCCAGCTGTTGCTAAACTCCCAACATGCCTGGACAGTCAGTGGCTGTCCGGAAATGCTGGGAGTTGTTGTTTTGCAGCAGCTGGAGGCTCTGTTTTGGAAACACGGCCATACGATAAGTTTCTCATTTTTATTGGGGGGAGGGGGACAGTGTAAGGGGTGTATATGTAGTGTTTTACCCTTTATTATGTAGTGTAGTGTTTTTGGGGTACATTCGCACTGGCGGAGGTTTTCGTTGAGTTTCCCACTAGGAGTTTGGGCTGTGGCGAAAAATTTGCCGCAGCTCAAACTTGAAGCAGAAAATTCACTGTAAACTCGCCCATGTGAATGTACCCTGTACAATCACATGGGGAGGCAAACCTCCAGCTGTTTCAAAACTACAACTCCCAGCATGCACTGACAGACCATGCATGCTGGGAGATGTACTTTAGCAATAGCTGGAGGCACACTGGTTGGAAAATCTTCAGTTAGGTTCTGTGACCTGACTCAGTACTTTCCAAACAGTGTGCCTCCAGCTTTTGCAAAACTACGATTCCCAGCATGTACTGATCACCAAAGGGCATGCTGGGATTTGTAGTTTTGCAACAGCTGGAGGGTCACAGTTTAAGAGATCGCTGTACAGTGATCTCCAAACTGAGGCCCTCCAGATGTTGCAAAACTAGATATCCCAGCATGCCCAGACAGCAAACTGCTGTGTAGGCATGCTAGGAGTTATAGTTTTGCAACATCTGGAGGGCTCCAGTTTAGAGACCACTGTATAGTGGTCTCAGACTGTAGACCTCCAGATGTTGCCAGGCAACTCACCAGCTTCCGTAGGATCCAAGGAGCCGCATCGTCGTTCTCCTCTTCTGCCGCCGATCACCCCCATCGATTGCCGCCTGCTACCGCCGCCCATGAGTAATTAAACTTCGGCGGCGGTCCCTGTCAGTTTCCCCATTCTGCCCAGCCTACTGTGGGTGGGCAGAACAGGGAAACCAAAAGTTAACCCCCCGCCCCCGATTTGCTATTGGTTGTCGCTTCTTGATGACCAATAGTAGGGATAGGAGGGGTGGCACCCCTGCCACCTCACTCCTATCCCTTCAGGGGGATCGTGGGTGTCTCGGACAACCGATATCCCCCTTATATTCCGAGTCACCATAGACCCGTATGACCCAGAATTGGCGACATGTTGCATGGGATGCCTGCTGAATGATTTCAGCAGGCATCCCGGTTCAGTCCCCAACCGGTGCGCGGCGGGGACTTAAATTCCCATGGGCGTATGTATACGCCCTGGGTACTTAACGATCAAAAACCCAGGGTGTATCCATACGCCCTGGGTCCTTAAGGAGTTAAGGGGTTAATAATAATAATAGTAATAAAAATTATGATACTGTTTCTACCATATCCACTTATCCAGAGATATTATGCTAAAGTTATATTGTCATCCTCCATTCCTGGGAATCCACCTCTCCCCTTCTACAGATCTCTGATTCCTTAATCATCCAATAGGGGGGCTTGTTTTCCCACTTATGTGCAAAATCCATGTGGACAATATCTTCTGTCTCCATTACAAGCTGTATGTCCAATATGGGAAATGTGCCTTGAATTATGCAGCTCCTCGCTCACTTGTTAATGTATCAAGTGACCCAGAGCCCACCACGTGGAGGTGGCTGCATTTCGGGCTCCTCCCCACCCCCACCCCCAACCATATGCAGACCTTGTGTGACCCAATCAGCATCTTGTTAAACTGGTTCACATTGATCGTCAATGGCCTTTGCTGTAATACTTCTTAGCTGTGTATGTAGGAAGTAAAATGGCATCTTGAATGTGGTCATCATGCCGGTTACTGTCCATTTGGCCATGGCCCATGCTCCAACCCACACATTGGATACATAATTGGACCACTTCAGTTTGCTTTTAGCATATTGCCAAGTCCGCTGCAGCCAAGACACTTTGGGCTCCGAGGCATCTTCAGAGGTTGTTGGTAAATCCATCTGGTTATCCGCCATGGTGACTGTCACATGATCGCTGTGCCTGGATTCATGTGGGTCTGAATTGTCACCTAAAGCCATGTCAATAGCCACATCTGCTCGCTGACCACGGTGCTTAATCTTCTTCCCAGGTATTTTATGGATCTCATAATATGGTGGAGTGACCTTATAATGATATAGGTTAGTATACCGCCAAAGGAAACTCGTCACGTAATGTATGAGACACACGACAGGCACCGATAGAACTGGGATATCTGCAAAATAGCAACAGGATACAATATATTAGACCTATATTCATTTATTTATGAATATATATATATATATATATATATATAGATATGTGTGTGTTCACACAAAATCATTTATCTCACAGGAGTAAACCTTTACCCAATTGCTGTAAGAGACTTAAAAGGGTACTCTGCCCCTAGACATCTTATCCCCTATGTAAAGGATAGGGGATAAGATGTCTGATCGCCGGGGTCCCGCAGCTGGGACCCCAGTGATCTCTGTGCAGCACCTAGCCTTTATTCAGAACACTGGGTGACAGGGTCGTAACGTCACAGCCACGCCCCTCGTGACATCATACCACACCCCCTCCCATAGACTTACATTGAGGGGGCGTGGCTGTGATGTCATGACCCCCACCACCCGCTCCAAGCATTCAGAACTCTACTATATTAACTTTACACTAATACATTCATGTTAAATCCATTTATAAACTGAAATTTAGGAAGTTTTCATTATTCCTACCTCTTAGCTTCATGGTCGCCGTCCCTACAGGATCCTTTTGCCTAAATAGACAAAATTCTCTTCAATTTGCAAAATAAGCGCAGGTCTAGTAGGAGAACGTGTTCACCCGCCGAACCGAGGAAATAAGTGTTAGGGATTGGATTCTACCCTGGAGAAAGTCTCTTTGATGTGTGATGTCACAGCAGATGACATCACGTGTATGTGTATCCATTGTAATGGCTGTACTGTACTTTACTTACACTATGTACAGTTATACTGGGGGTTTACAAAGGATTTGACGATTACAGTTTTAACCCCTTCAGGGTCACAGCCCTTTTTGGTCTTGAGGACAAAGGACATTTTCATTTTTACATTTTCATTTTTTCCTCCTCCCCTTCTAAGAGCCATAAATCTTTTAATTTTCCACCCAAAGACCAATATGAGTTGTTGTTTATTTTGCGACCAACTGTACTTTGTAATGTACGGTAACATAAAATGTACGGTACTATAAAAAAATGTATATATATTATTTACGGCTGGAAATTGAAAAGAAAACCACAATTTGGCAACTTTTGAGGGTTTTCGTTTTTATTCACTGACATGTTCTTTTTATACTGCGGGTCAATGCTTGGGTAAACGCTTTACTCTTTTTGTACTGCTTCAAAAAAAAATCTAACTTTTTGAACAATATAAGTATGTTTTAAACTGTATGAGGGCTAATTGTTTGCTGTATACGGAAAAATAAAAAAAAAGTTATAGAGGTCAGAAGAGGACAATTTTAAACGTACTAATTTTGGTGTAAAAGTAATAATTTTTTTTTAACAGAAGTAAAACAAAATCAAACCTTAATAAGCTGTGTATCAATTTAATCGTATGGATCTACAGAATATATATAAGGTGTCATTTTTACCGAAAAGTGCACTGTGTAGAATCTGAACCCCCTAAAAAAAAAAAAATCAGAATGGAGTTTTTTTTTTTTCCCCCTAGTTTTGCCGTAGATTTTGTGGTGAAATGATTGTTGTCATTACAAAGTACAATAGGTGGCACAAAAAAACAGCCCTTATAGGACTGTGTATGTAGAAAATTGAAAGTGTTATGATTTTAAGAAGGTGAGGAGGAAAAAACTAAGTGCAAAAATGAAAAAACCTGTCCTGAATGGGTTAAAAATATATAAATACCGTATATCCCGGCGTATAAGATGACTTTTTAACCCCAAATTTTCTTCTGAAAAGCCGGGGGTCGTCTTATACGCCGGGTATTGAGGTCCGGGATAGGAAAACTTCTGATTATCTGCCCGGGCCGGCTCCTGTGTGTAGCTGCAGGCGGGGGCCGGCCAGAGCAAGTAAAAACTAATACTGTATACTAAAAACCAGGTTGCCTCCAGCTGTTGTAAAACTACAACTCCCAGCACGGCAAAGTTGGGGGTCGTCTTATACGCCAAGTCATCTTATACGCCGGCATGGTCACTGCACCTGCACTCACATTTAAAGAAGATCTGTAGTGCTTATAACTTATCCCCCATCCTAAGGATAGGATATAAGTTATAGATCACGGGGGGGTACGAGCGATCGGGCCCCCCGCCATCTTCTGTACGGGGCCACAGTTATGTACAGGAAAGGGGGCGTTCCATCCCCGCTTGACGCGGCAGCGGGCACGCCCCTCCATGTATTTCTATGGGAGTCATGGAAGGGCGTGCCGGCTGCCGCGTCATGCGGGAACAGAATGCCCCCTTTCCTGTTCATTGCCACGGCCCCATACAGGAGATCGCGGGGGGCCCCAGTGCTCGGACCCCCCTGCGATTTATAACTCATCCCCTATCCTTAGGTTGGGGTATAAGTTATAAGCACTAAAGATCTCCTTTAACCTGTTGGGGACGGAGGGCATACCTATACGCCCTCCGCCCACCACCTTTCTATAATGCGGGGCCACGCCGTGGCCCAGCGTCATAGCGGGTCGGGCCAGGCCCCTAACAACAGCCGGGAGCCGAGGCTAATAGCGAGCAGCACTGATCGTGGTTTCGCGCGCTATTAACCCTTTAGATGCAGCGTTCAACTTGATCACTGTCCGAACGCCGAATGATTGCTCAGTGCCTGAGATCCAGGTATGAGCAGTCAAGCGGCAGAATCATTGATCAATGGTTTCCTATGAGAAACCATTGATCAATGTAAAAGATCAGTGTGTGCAGTGTTATAGGTCCCTATGGGAGCTATAACATTGGAAAAAAAAAGTGAAAAATGCTTGAATCACCCCCCTTTTTCCTTAAAAAAAAATCCAAAAACTGTGTAAATAAACATATATGGTATCGCCGCATGCAGAAATGTCGGAATTATAAAAATATATAGTTAATTAAACCGCACAGTCAATGGTATACGTGCAAAAAATAAGCCATCATATGGATTTTGTGGGGTTGTGATCTTTAAAAGGTAAGGAGGAAAAAACGAAAGTGCAAGAACGGGAAAACCATCCGTACCCAAGGGGTTAATCCCTGGACATGTTTTATTCATATGGTTATGCTTGTATGGGCACTTAATCTGTGATTTGTTGTTTTCATCGGTACCACATTTGTGTATATGTGATTTTTGATGACTTTTTATTCCTTTTTTTTTTTCCGGGATGTGATAACAATTCAGCATTGGACTTTGTTATTTTTATGTTTTATGTCGTTCACCGTATGGAGTCATTAACGTTATATTTTAGTCATTCAGACTATTCTACCAAATATGTTGATTTATTTTATTTAAAAAAAAAATTTTTTTTTGTTAAATGGGAAAAGAGGGGGAATTCATTTTTTTATTGGAGGAGGCACTTATTCCCTTTATTAAACTGTAACAGTTAATAGCTATATTTTGATTTTTAACCCCTTAAGGATTCAGCTCATTTTCACCTTAACAACACGGCCCTTTTTTGCAAATCTGACCACTGTCACTTTATATATGAATAACTCTGGAATGATTTTACTTTTCATTCTGATTCTGAGATTGTTTTTTCGTGACATATTCTACTTTAACATAGTGGTAATTTTTGTCGTTACTTGCATCTTTTCTTGGTGAAAAATCCCAAAATTTTGAAAATTTAGCATTTTTCTGCCTGTAAGAAAAATGGACATTCCAAATTATATATTGATTCACAAATACAATGGGGGACATTTATCAAGGGATTTAGAGCTCTTTTTTTGCTTACAAAAGTCGCAGAAAAAGTCGCATTAGCACTTAAGCAATTTTTTGTGCGACTTTTGGCTGTAAGCAAAAAGCTACAAAAAAGCGTACGAAAGTAAATTTTATTTTTTACTTTTCAGTGGTCAGGGATTTATCAAGTGCGAAAGTCGCATAAAAAGTCGCAAGCCCTCAAAAACTGCATAAATATAAGCCAGCTCGGAGCTGGCACACAAAACGGCTTTTGAGAGCAAATTTTATATTTCCCGCTGGCAGCCGTGATCACAGCTCCAGCGGGAAATATATTGCAACTGTACAAAGGAGCCCGGGCTGGCATCACTCTGCAGCCACCCAGCTCTGTCTGATTCTAACCCCGCTACCCTAACATAATGACATCCCCACCTTGTTTCCCACCCGCCTGCGCTGCACATCTCCCATCTGTCTGCTACCTGTTGCAAGACTACAACTCCCAGCATGTCCATACAGTGAGGGCATGCTGGGAGTTGTAGTATTGTAGCGGGCGGACAATGTGCGGCGCGGGCGGGTGGAAGACAAGGGGGGTGGGGGTTATATAAAGCAGTGTCCCCATCCCCATCATTGTATTAGGGTAGCGGGGATAGAATCGGAGGAACCCGGGCGGCTGAAGACTGATTCCAGCCTGGGCTCCTTTTAACAAACCTCGGCGCAGCAGAGTTTCTATTTCCCTTAATGTGATTTCATATTTCCCGCTGGGTCCCGTAATTGGCCAGGACCGAGCAGCCAATCACGGGAAATTTGATATTACATTAGGGACTAAAAGCTCCGTGGCTCCGCTAGATGTTAAAAGGAGACGGGCTGGCATCAGTCTGCACCCTCCCGGGCTCCTAAGATATCCTGCGGCACCGTGGTAAGGTGCCCGGGCTAACCTCACTTCAGCCGCCCGGGCTCCGTCAACTTTTATTTCCGCAGCGCCTGGTAAGGAGCCCGGGCTGACATAACTCAGCAGCCCCCCACGGGACTCCCACAGCCGTCAGGGAGATGTGTAGGTGCCGTCCCTGTCATCCCTCAGCACTGCGGTACACACCGAGAGATGGCAGGGACGGCTTCTGCACATCTCCCTGCCTGGCTGAGGGAGTCCCGGGCGGCTGCAGTGTTATGTCAGCCCGGGCTCCTTACTACAGCGCCGCAGAGTTTGGTGTAATTTCAAATTTCCCGCTGGGTCCCGTGTCACGTGACGACAGGAAATATGAAATTACAGTGATTCTCTGATCACTGCAGCCAAGGAGCGGAGCGCATTACCACCCGCTTCTCTGGCTGGCACGACTACAACTCCCAGCATGTCCTTAGAGGAAGGGCATGCTGGGAGAGTTGTGGGGGGGGGGGGGGTGACAAGCTTGTCACCTGCCCCCCTGCCGCACAACTTCAACTCCCAGCATGCCCTTACAGTAAGAGCATGCTGGGAGTTGTAGGGGGGGGGGGGGTGACAATCTCCCACACCACATGACTACAACTCCCAACATGCCCTTACTGTAAGGACATGCTGGGAGTTGTAGTTGTGTGGCAGGTGACAGGCTTTTCACCTGCCCCCCTAAAACTCCCAGCATGCCCTTACAGTAAGGATATGCTGGGAGTTTTATTCATGTGGTGCGGGAGATGGCTACCCCCGCCCCCGCCCCCCCACACACACACACTACAACTCCCAGCATATCCTTACTGTAAGGGCATGCTGGGAGTTGTAGGGGGGCGGGTGACAAGCCTGTCACCTGCCCTCTGCCGCACAAATACAACTCCCAGCATGTCCTTATAATAATGATATGCTGGGAGTTGTAGTGTGTGCGTGGGGGGGGGGTAACAATCTCCCGCACCACATGACTACAACTCCCAGCATATCCTTACTGTAAGGGCATGCTGTGAGTTGTAGTCATGTGGTGCGGGAGATTGTCACCCCCCCTACAACTCCCAGCATGCTCTTACTGTAAGGGCATGCTGGGAGTTGTAGTCAGGCGCGGACGGGTGACAATAAATGTATTAACCTATTTTTCTTTTTTTCTCCTCATTTCAGATCCATGTATCCTGTGGACTACTTCGGATTTGGTGGACTGCTTCAATGACCAGCGTCTTTTTTAACCCCTTCCCGCAGAATGTCATATATATACGCGGGTTGTGCAGTGCGTTCGGGCATCCCGGCGTTTATAAATGACATTCAGTTAACCCGGCGATGCGCAGCATCGCACGGGTTAACTGGCAGAAGTCCCGCTGTTTCCAGCAGGGGACAACTTCTGCTTCACCCCCAGGACCATCCATTGATGGTCCTGGTCAGCGATCACTGTGATTGGTCCCTGTGGACCAATCACAGTGATCTGGGGTGAAAGTTCAGATCCCCCGCACTGCCCGCCCCTGGAAGTCGGGCAGAACGGGGGACGATGGCTGCGGGGGCTCGCAGGGACCTGCGGCATAGGGGGGGAACATCAGGGGACCGGCGGCCTTACCTGGCGGGACCGAGGAGCAGCGGCAGGACCGGCCCCATGGACGAGCAGCGACGGGACCGGCAGGTAAGTATATGGTCCTCAGAAGCAGCAGTGAAGATCTTCACTGCTGCTTCTAGGAGTCTGAAAACTATAACTCCCAGCACGCCTAGACAGCCTTTGGCTGTCTGGGGATGCTGGGAGTTGTAGTTTTGCAACATCTGGAGGGCCCCAGTTTGGAGACCATTGTATAATGGTCTCCAATCTGTGCTCTTCCAGCTGTTGCAAAACTACAACTCCCAGTATGCACTGACTGTCCAGGCATGCTGGAAGTTTTAGTTCAGCAACATCTGGCCCTTCAGATGTTGCCGAACTACAACTCCCAGCATTCCCTTCAGCTGTCTGGGCATGCTGGGAGTTGTAGTTTTGCAACAACTGGAGACACACTGGTTGGGAAACATTGTCTGTTTCTAACTCAGTGTTTCCTAACCTGTGTGCCTCCAGCTGTTGCAAAACTATAACTCCCAGCATGCATGCTGGGAGTTGGGGTTTTGCAACAGCTGGTGACCCCCCCCCCCCTGTGAATGTACAGGGTACATTCACATGGGCGAGGCTTTTACAGTGGGTTTATCGCATCTTGAGATGCAGCAAATTTTGCGTCGGGAAACTCGCTGTAATCCCCCGCCCATGTGACTGTACCCTAAAAACACTACACTACACTAACACAAAATAAAATAAAAAGTTAAAAACACTACATATACACATACCCCTACACAGCCCCCCTCCCCCAATAAGAACGTCCGGTACGCCACTGTTTCCAAAGCAGAGCCTCCAGCTGTTGAAAAACAACAACTCCCAGTATTGCCGGACAGCCGTTGACTGTCCACGCATGCTGGGAGTTTTGCAAAAGCTGGAGGCACCCTGTTTGGGAATCACTGGCGTAGAATACCCCTATGTCCACCCCTATGCAAATCCCTAATATAGGCCTCAAATGCGCACGGCGCTCTCACTTTGGAGCCCTGTCGTATTTCAAGGCAACAGTTTAGGGCGACATATGGGGTATCGCCGTACACGGGAGAAATTGGGTTACAAGGTTTGGGGGGCTTTTTCTTCTTTAACCCTTCATGAAAAGGAAATGTTGGGGTCTACACCACAATGTTAGTGTAAAAAAATTTCATTTTTTACACTAACATGCTGATGTTGCCCTATACTTTACATTTTCAGAAGAGGTAAAAGGGAAAAAAGCCCCCCCAAAATTTGTAATGCAATTTCTCCCGACTACAGAGATACCCCATATGTGAGCGCAAAGTGCTCTGGGGGCGCACAACAAGGCCCAGAAGGGAGAGCGCACCATGTACATTTGAGGTGATTTGCACAGGGGTGGCTGATTGTTACAGCGGTTTTGACAAACGCAAAAAAAAAAAAACCCACATGTGACCCCATTTCGGAAACGACACCCCTCACGGAATGTAATGAGGGGTGCAGTGAGAATTTACCCCCCACAGGTGTCTGACGGATCTTTGGAACAGTGGTCCGTGAAAATGAAAACTTGTACAGCTCACTGTTCCAAAGATCTGTCAGACACCAGTGGGGGGCAAATGCTCACTGTACCCCTTGTTACGTTCCTCAAGGGGTTTTGTTTCCAAAATGGTATGCCATGTGGTTTTTTTTTGCTGTTCTGGCACCAGAGGGGCTTCCTAAATGCGATATGCCCCCCGAGCAAAATTTGCTCTCAAAAAGCCAAATATGACTCCTTCTCTTCTGAGCATTGTAGTTCGCCCATAGTGCACTTCAGGTCAACTTATGGGGTACCTCCATACTCAGAAGAGAAGGGGTTACAAATATTGGGGGGTATTTCCTGCTATTAACCCTTGCAAAAATGTGAAATTTGGGGGGAAACACACATTTTAGTGGAAAATGTTTTTATTTTTTTTTACATATGCAAAAGTCGTGAAACACCTGTGGGGTAACAAGGCTCACTTTATTCCTTATTACATTCCTCAAGGGGTCTAGTTTCCAAAATGGTATGCCATGTGGTTTTTTTTTGCTGTTCTGGCACCATAGGGGCTTCCTAAATGCGATATGCCCCCCGAGCAAAATTTGCTCTCAAAAAGCCAAATATGACTCCTTCTCTTCTGAGCATTGTAGTTCGCCCATAGTGCACTTCAGGTCAACTTATGGGATACCTCCATACTCAGAAGAGAAGGGGTTACAAATATTGGGGGGTATTTCCTGCTATTAACCCTTGGAAAAATGTGAAATTTGGGGGGAAACACACATTTTAGTGAAAAAAAATAATTTTTTTTTTACATATGCAAAAGTCGTGAAACACCTGTGGGGTATTAAGGCTCACTTTATTCCTTGTTATGTTCCTCAAGGGGTCTAGTTTCCAAAATGGTATGCCATGTGAGGGTTTTTTGCTGTTCTGGCACCATAGGGGCTTCCTAAATGCAACATGCCCCCCAAAAACCATTTCAGAAAAACGTACTCTCCAAAATTCCCTTATCGCTCTTTCCCTTCTGAGCCCTCTACTGTGCCCGCCGAACACTTTACATAGACATTTGAGGTATGTGCTTACTCAAGAGAAATCGGGCTACAAATATAAGTATACATTTTCTCCTTTTACCCCTTGTAAAAATTCAAAAATTGGGTCTACAAGAACATGCGAGTGTAAAAAATGAAGATTGTGAATTTTCTCCTTCACTTTGCTTCTATTCCTGTGAAACACCTAAAGGGTTAAAATGATGACTGAATGTCATTTTGAATACTTTGGGGGGTGCAGTTTTTATAATGGGGTCTTTTGTGGGGTATTTCTAATATGAAGACCCTTCAAATCCACTTCAAACCTGAACTGGTCCCTGAAAAATAGTGAGTTTGAAAATTTTGTGAAAAATTGGAAAATTGCTGCTGAACTTTGAAGCCCTCTGGTGTCTTCCAAAAGTAAAAACTTGTCACTTTTATGATGCAGACATAAAGTAGACATATTGTATATGTGAATAAAAAAAAATTATTTGTAAAAAAAAGCAGAGAGCTTCAAGCAGAGAGCTTCAAAGTTAGAAAAATGCAAAATTTTCAAATTTTTCATCAAATTTTAGGATTTTTCACAAGGAAAGGATGCAAGTTACCACAAAAATTTACCACCATGTTAAAGTAGAATATGTCACGAAAAAACAATCTCGGAATCAGAATGATAACTAAAAGCATTCCAGAGTTATTAATGTTTAAAGTGACAGTGGTCAGATGTGCAAAAAACGGTCTGGTCCTTAAGGCCAAACTGTTTAATGTTAATGAGAGTGTTTTTTGGAATACATTTTTTTTTAAACGTGTTTTTTTTTAATTACTTGAAAGGCTTAGTAGTGGAAGCTGTCTAATAGACGGAATCCATTACTAAGCCTATGCTTAGTGTTAGCCCCCAACACAGCTAGCGCTAACCTCCAATTATTACCCCGGTACCCACCGCCACAGGGGTGCCGGGAAGAGCCGGTACCAATAGGCCCGGAGGATCAAATATGGCGCTCCTGGGCCTAGGTGGTAACGGGCTGGCGTTAATTAGGCTGGGGAGGGCCAGTAACAATGGTCCTCGCCCACCCTGGTAACATCAGGCTGTTGCTGCTTGGTTGGTATTTGGCTGAAAATAAAAATAGGGGGAACCCTATAGTTACATAGTTACATAGTTAGTACGGTCGAAAAAAGACATATGTCCATCAAGTTCAACCAGGGAATTAAGGGGTAGGGGTGTGGCGCGATATTGGGGAAGGGATGAGATTTTATATTTCTTCATAAGCATTAATGTTATTTTGTTCCAGGAATGTATCTAATCCTGTTTTAAAGCTGTTAATTGTTCCAGCTGTGACCAGTTCCTGACGTAGACCGTTCCATAAATTCACAGTCCTCACGGTAAAGAAGGCGTGTCGCCCCTTTAGACTAAACCTTTTCTTCTCCAGACGGAGGGAGTGCCCCCTCGTCCTTTGGGGGGGATTAACCTGGAACAGTTTTTCTCCATATTTTTTGTATGGGCCATTAATATACTTATATATGTTTATCATATCCCCCCTTAAACGTCTCTTCTCAAGACTAAACAATTGTAACTCCTTTAATCGCTCCTCATAGCTAAGATGTTCCATGCCCCATATTAGTTTAGTCGCGCGTCTCTGCACCCTTTCCAACTCCGCAGTGTCCCTTTTATGGACAGGTGCCCAAAACTGAACAGCATATTCCAGGTGAGGCCGTACCAATGCTTTATAAAGGGGGAGTATTATGTCCCTGTCCCTTGAGTCCATGCCTCTTTTTATACATGACAATATCCTGCCGGCTTTGGAAGCAGCAGCCTGACATTGCATGCTATTCTGTAGTCTGTGATCTACAAGTACACCCAGATCCTTCTCTACCAGTGACTCTGACAGTTTAATCCCCCCTAAGACATACGACGCATGCAGGTTATTAGTACCCAGATGCATAACTTTACATTTATCCACATTGAACCTCATTTGCCAAGTGGATGCCCAGACACTTAGTCTATCCAAGTCATCTTGTAACTTATGCACATCCTCTATAGACTGTACTGTGCTACAAAGCTTGGTGTCATCTGCAAAGATAGAAACAGAGCTGTTAATACCATCCTCTATATCATTAATAAATAAATTAAACAACAGCGGGCCCAGTACTGAACCTTGGGGTACACCACTAATAACCGGGGACCAATCAGAGTACGAATCATTGACCACCACTCTCTGGGTACGATCCATGAGCCAGTGTTCAATCCAGTTACAAACTAAAATTTCCAAACCCAAAGACCTTAACTTACCTGTCAGACGTCTATGAGGGACAGTATCAAATGCTTTAGCAAAATCCAGAAACACTATATCCACAGCCATTCCTCTGTCAAGGCTTCTACTCACATCTTCATGAAAGCAAATTAGATTGGTTTGACAACTTCTATCCTTAGTAAACCCATGCTGGCTATCACTTATAATACAATTATCCCCTATGTATTCCTGTATGTAATCCCTTATAAGTCCTTCAAACAATTTACCCACAATGCACGTTAAACTTACCGGTCTATAGTTTCCTGGGGAAGACCTAGAGCCCTTTTTGAAGATTGGCACCACATTCGCCTTGCGCCAGTCCCTTGGCACAATACCAGACACCAGAGAATCTCTAAATATCATAAACAGGGGTACAGATATTACTGAACTTACCTCTCTAAGAACTCTTGGGTGTAGTCCATCCGGTCCTGGGGATTTGCTTACATTTATATCACTTAACTTACCTTGTACCATCTCTACACTAAGCCAGTTCAGTACATTACATGTTGTGTTACCAGCACTGACCTGGCCAATGTCAGCTCCTTCTTCCATAGTGTATACAGAACTAAAGAACCCATTCAGTAGCTCCGCCTTCTCTTGATCGCCTGTGACAACCTCCCCATTATCATTATTAAGGGGTCCTACATGCTCTGTCCTTGGTTTTTTTGCATTTATATATCTAAAAAAATATTTAGGATTAGTTTTGCTTTCTTTGGCCACCTGTCTCTCATTTTGAATTTTTGCTGTTTTTATTACATATGCGTTTTTTTTTTTTTTTTAATAATTATTAATGCAAAACAAAGATAAGGTTCCCCCTATTTTTATCCAAATACCAACCAAGCAGCAACAGCCTGATGTTACCAGGGTGGGCAAAGACCATTGTTACTGGCCCTCCCAAGCCTAAATAACACCAGCCTGTTACCGCCTAGGCTCAGGAGCGCCATATTTGAGGCTTTGGGCCTGGTGGTACCGGCTCCTCCCAGCACCCCTGTGGTGGTGGGTACCGGGGAAATAATTGGGGTTTAGCACTAGCTGTTTTGGGGGCTAATGCTAAGCCTCAGCTTAATAATGGACTCTGTCTATAATACTGCTTCCACTACTAAGCATGCCAAGTAAATAAAAAAAAAACATCACATTTAAAAAAAATGTATTCCAAAAAAACACTCCCCCAAAAGTCCTCATTAACCATTTTATTAACATTAAACCAAAAAAATGCTAATCACTGCACTCCCCTGAATCTAAAGTAATCCACAAGATACACGGATCTGAAATGAGAAGACAAAAAATGAGTTAGTACATTTAGAGGAAAAAAACAAAGTGGTAAAAAGGGAAAAAAAAACATACATACCGTATATACTCGAGTATAAGCCGAGTTTTTCAGCACGATTTTTCGTGCTGAAAACACCCCCCTCGGCTTATACTCGAGTGACCTATCCGCCCTCAGTGGTCTTCAACCTGCGGACCTCCAGATGTTTCAAAACTACAACTCCCAGTAAGCCAGGGCAGCCATCGGCTGTCCGGGCGTGCTGGGAGTTGTAGTTTTGAAACCTCTGGAGGTCCGCAGGTTGAAGACCACTGCGGCCTTTGACATCATCCAGCCCCCCCTCTCACCCCCTTTAGTTCTGTACTCACCTCCGCTCGGCGGGACGGTGCTCTACTGGTCCGGTGCTGCAGGACTGTGCGGTGGGAGGTCGTCCGGTGGGATAGTGGTTCCGGGCTGCCATCTTCACCGTGGGGGCCTCTTCTCCGCTCTTCGGGCCCGGAATAGTCACATTGCCTTGAGGACAACGCAGGGGGACGTTCATTACCAACGTCCGTCTGCGTTGTCGTCAAGGCAACGCCTCTATTTCGGGCCCGAAGCGCGGAGAAGAGGCCCCCCCGGTGAAGATGGCAGCCCGGAACCACTATCCCACCGGACGACCTCCCCACCGGACAGTACTGCAGCACCGGACCAGCGGAGCACCGTCCCGCCGAGCGGATGTGAGTACAGAACTAAAGGGGGTGAGAGGGGGGGGCTAGATGATATTGAAGGCCGCAGTGGTCTTCAACCTGCGGACCTCCAGAGGTTTCAAAACTACAACTCCCAGCAAGCCCGATGGCTGCCCGGGCTTGCTGGGAGTTGTAGTTTTGAAACCTCTGGAGGTCCGCAGAAGACCACTGTATCAGACATTGACAAGCGGTGATGATGAAGGTGGGGGGGGGGCTGATGACAAGGGGATGATAAAGGGGGGGTGTGTGGGATGATGACAAGGGGATGATGAAGGGGGGGTGTGGGATTATGACAAGGGGATGATGAAGGGAGTGGGGATGATGACAAGGGGATGATGACAAGGGGATGATGAAGGGGGGGTGTGGGATTATGACACGGGGATGATGAAGGGGTGGGGATGATGACAAGGGGATGATGACAAGGGGATGATGAAGGGGGGGTGGGATTATGACAAGGGGATGATGAAGGGAGTGGGGATGACGACAAGGGGATGATGAAGGGGGTGTGGGATTATGAAAAGGGGATAATGACAAGGGGATGATGAAGGGGGTGGAGATGATGACAAGGGGATGATGACAAGGGGATCGGCTGTCCGGGCTTGCTGGGAGTTGTAGTTTTGAAACCTCTGGAGGTCCGCAGGTTGAAGACCACTGCGGCCTTCGACATCATCCAGCCCCCCCTCTCACCCCCTTTAGTTCTGTACTCACCTCCGCTCGGCGGGACGGTGCTCCGCTGGTCCGGTGCTGCAGGACTTCCCCACCGGACAGTTCTGCAGCACCGGACCAGCGGAGCACCGTCCCGCCGAGCGGATGTGAGTACAGAACTAAAGGGGGTGAGAGGGGGGGCTAGATGATATTAAAGGCCGCAGTGGTCTTCAACCTGCGGACCTCCAGAGGTTTCAAAACTACAAATCCCAGCAAGCCCGGACAGCCGATGGCTGCCCGGGCTTGCTGGGAGTTGTAGTTTTGAAACCTCTGGAGGTCCGCAGAAGACCACTGTATCAGACATTGACAAGCGGTGATGATGAAGGTGGGGGGGGGGCTGATGACAAGGGGATGATGACAAGGGGATGATGAAGGGGGGGTGTGGGATGATGACAAGGGGATGATGAAGGGGGGGGATTATGACAAGGGGATGATCAATTGGGGGTGTGGGATTATGACAAGGGGATGATGAAGGGGGTGGGGATGATGACAAGGGGATGATGAAGGGAGTGGGGATGACGACAAGGGGATGAGGACAAGGGGATGATGAAGGGGGGGTGTGGGATTATGACAAGGGGATGATGAAGGGGGTGGGGATTATGAAAAGGGGATGATGACAAGGGGATGATGAAGGGGGTGGGGATGATGACAAGGGGATGATGAAGGGGGGTGTGTGGGATGATGACAAGGGGATGATGAAGGGGGGGTGTGGGATGATGACAAGGGGATGATGAAGGGGGGGTGATGACAGGCGGTGATGATGAAGGGGGGGATGATGACAGGCGGTGATGATGAAGGGGGAATGATGACAGGCGGTGATGATGAAGGGGGGATGATGACAGGCGGTGATGATGAAGGGGGGATGATGACAGGGTGATGATGAAGGGGGGATGATGACAGGCGGTGATGATGAAGGGGGGATGATGACAGGGTGATGATGAAGGGGGTGTTAATGACGGGGGTCTGGATGATGACAGGGGGGATGATGTATTTCCCACCCTAGGCTTATACTTGAGTCAATAACTTTTCCTGGGATTTTGGGGTGAAATTAGGGGCCTCGGCTTATATTCGGGTCGGCTTATACTCGAGTATATACGGTGTATGTATGTATATATATATATATATATATATATATATATATAAAAATTCAAAGCTGCAAAATTGTGTTCTGTAGTCATTTATTAGTTTTTGCTTATGTGTGCAAAAAAAAAAAAAAAAATGGTATTCAAAAGTGATTTATTGGTTTTTGCTTATGTAAGCCAAATTTATCAACCCCCTGTGGTAGTTTAATAATGTGTCACACAAAAGCAAAACCAAAAGCAAGAAAAAAATGCCAACAGAACTCGATTACCAAAGCAACAATGATAAATGTCCCCGAATATGTCTACTTTATGTTTGCATCGTAAAGTTTTCATGTTTTTATTTTTTTAAGACATTAGAGGGCTTCAAAGTATAGCAGCATTTTTTCAAACTTTTCACGAAAAATAAAAAATCTGAATTTTTCAGGGACCAGTTAAGTCTGAAGTGGATTTGAGGGGCCTTTCTGTGAGAAATATACCACAAATGACCCCATTGTAGAAACTGCACCCCTCAAAGTATTCAAATGCCATTAAGAAAGTTTGTTAACCCTTTAGGTGTTTTACAGGAACAGCAGCAAAGTGGAGGAGAAAAATTAAGATTTCCATTTTTTATACTAACATGTTCATGTGGCCCAATTTTTTTTTACATTTTTGTAAGGGTTCTTAGGAGAAAAAGTCCCACAAAATTTGTAGCCCAACTTCTCTGAAGTATGGAAATACCTCATATATTGACGCAAAGTGCTCTGTGGGCTCACAACATGGCTCAAAAGGGAAAGAGCAACTGTGGGATTTTAGAGGGTGAATATTGCTGAAATGGATTTTGGGGGGCATGTTGCATTTAGCAAGCCCCCATGGTGTCAGAACAGCAAAAAAAAAAAACACATGGCACACTATTTGGGAAACGACACCCCTCCAGGAACGTAACAAGGGGTACAGCGAACCTTAACACCTCACAGGTGTTTGACAGGTTTGCATTTAAGTTGGACGTGAAAGTGAAAAATTAGATTTTTATACCCCTTGTTATGTTCCATGAGGGATGCAGTTTCCAAAATGGGGTCACATGTGGGTGTTTTTTTTTTTGTGCGTGTTTATGTCAGAACCGTTGCAACTTTCAGCCACCTCTGTGCAAATCACCAATTTAGGCCTCAAATGTACATAGTGCGCTCTCACTCCTGAGCCTTGTTGTGCATCCGCAGAGCATTGTACGCCCACATATGGGGTATTTCCGTACAAATTTTGGGGGTCTTTTTTGAAAATAAAAAGTATGGGACAACACCAGCATGTTAGTGTAAAAAAACATACTGGTGTAGACCCCAACTTTTCCATTTCATAAGGGGTAAAATTAGAAAAAGCCCCCAAAATTTGTAACACAATTTCTCCCGAGTACGGAAATACCCCATATGTGTCCCTAAACCGTTTCCTTGAAATATGACAGGGCTCCAAAGTGAGAGAGCACCATGCGCATTTGAGGACTAAATTAGAGATTTGCATAGGGGAGGACCCAGATGCAAGCATTACAATTGACTCTGCTACCATAAATACCCTACAGCAGTGTTTCCCAAACAGGGTACCTCCAGCTGTGGCAAAACTCCCAGCATGCCTGGACAGTCAATGGCTGTCCGGCAATGCTGGAAGTTGTTGTTTTGCAACAGCCGGAGGCTCCTTTTTGCAAACAGTGCCGTACCAGACGTTTTAAATTTTTATGGGGGAGGGTGTACACTGTGTAAGGGTATATGTATATGTAGTGTATTACTCTTTATTTTGTGGTAGCGTAGTGTAGGGTTTTTAGGGTATATTCCCACGGGCGGGGGTTCATAGTGAGTTTCCCGCTGGGAGTTTGAGCTGCGGTGGAAAATTTTCTGCAGCTCAAATTTGTAGTGGGAAACTTACTGTAAACCCCAGCTTGTGTGAATATACCCTGTACGTTCACATCATTGGGGGGGGGGGGGGGGGGGGGGTCAAACCTCCAGCTGTTGCAAAACTTCAACTCTCAGCATGGACTCACAGACCGTGCATGCTGGGAGTTGTAGTTTTGCCACAGCTGGAGGCCCACTGGTGAGGAAAACCGTGTTAGGGAACAGACAAACTCAGTGCTTCCCCACCAGGGTGCCTCCAGCTGTTACAAAACGAACACTCCCAGCATAAACGGTCTGTCAGTGCATGCTGGGAGTTGTAGTTTTGCAACAGCTGGAGGCACACTGGTGGGGAAACACTGAGTTAGGTTCTGTTACCTTACTGTGTTTCGTCACCAGTGTGCTTCTTGCTGTGGCAAAACTACAACTCCCAGCA
Source organism: Hyla sarda (assembly GCF_029499605.1). Taxonomy (NCBI): domain Eukaryota; kingdom Metazoa; phylum Chordata; class Amphibia; order Anura; family Hylidae; genus Hyla; species Hyla sarda. The sequence continues at coordinate 77,993 of NW_026607642.1, forward strand.
TGCACTGATGGCCAAAGGGCATGCTGGGAGTTGTAGTTATGCAACAGCTTGAGGCACGTGTGGTGTCCCGGTACCGCATCCTATACGGTACCTGTTTATAGGTCCCCATAGCCAGAGTCCCTAGGACGTCGGGGTCCTTTTGTATAGTCCGGGCTTGCTGGGAGTTGTAATTTTGAAACCTCTGGAGGTCCGAAGGGTTGAAGACCACTGCGGCCTTCAACATCATCCAGCCCCCCCTCTCACCCCCTTTAGTTCTGTACTCACCTCCGCTCGGCGGGACAGTACTCCGCTGGTCCGGTGCTGCAGGACTGTCCGGTGTGGAGGTCGTCCGGTGGGATAGTGGTTCCGGGCTGCCATCTTTTCTTGCTTTTGGTTTTGCTTTTGTGTGACACATTTATTAAACTACTACAGGGGGTTGATAAATTTGGCTTACATAAGCAAAAACCAATAAATCACTTTTGAATACCATTTTTTTTTTTGCACACATAAGCAAAAACCAATAAATGACTAAAGAACACAATTTTGCAGCTTTGAAAAAAATGTGATATATATACACACACCGTATATACTCGAGTATAAGCCGACCCGAATATAGGCAGAGGCCCCTAATTTCACCCCAAAATCCCAGGAAATACATCATCACCGCCTGTCATCATCCCCCCTTCATCATCACCGCCTGTCATCATCCCCCCTTCATCATCACCGCCTGTCATCATCCCCCCTTCATCATCACCGCCTGTCATCATTCCCCCTTCATCATCACCGCCTGTCATCATCCCCCCCTTCATCATCACCGCCTGTCATCACCCCCCCCTTCATCATCCCCTTGTCATCATCCCACAACCCCCCTTCATCACCCCCTTGTCATCATCCCCTTTTCATCATCCCCACCCCCCTTCATCATCCCCTTGTAATCATCCCACACCCCCCCCCCCTTCATCATCCCCTTATCATCATCCCCTTGTCATCACCCCCACCCCCCTTCATCATCCCCTTGTCATCATCCCCTTTTCATCATCCCCACCCCCTTCATCATCCCCTTGTCATAATCCCCCCCCTTCATCATCCCCTTGTCATCATCCCACACCCCCCCCTTCATCATCCCCTTGTCATTATCCCCTTGTCATCAGTCCCTCCCCCCCCCCACCTTCATCATCACCACTTGTCAATGTCTGATACAGTGGTCTTCTGCGGACCTCCAGAGGTTTCAAAACTACAACTCCCAGCAAGCCCGGGCAGCCATCGGCTGTCCGGGCTTGCTGGGAGTTGTAGTTTTGAAACCTCTGGAGGTCCGCAGGTTGAAGACCACTGCGGCCTTCGACATCATCCAGCCCCCCCCTCTCACCCCTTTTAGTTCTGTACTCACCTCCGTTCGGCGGGACGGTGCTCCACTGGTCCGGTGCTGCAATACTGTCCGGTGGGGAGGTCGTCCGGTGGGATAGTGGTTCCGGGCTGCCATCTTCACCGGGGGGCCTCTTCTCCGCGCTTCGAGCCCGAAATAGAGGCGTTGCCTTGACGACGACGCAGACGGACGTTGGTAATGAACATCCCCCTGCGTTGTCGTCAAGGCAACGTGACTATTCTGGGCCCGAAGCGCCCACCCCTAGTCCACCCCTAGTCACCTCTTACCCCTATAGTTATTACTCTAGTCATATGCTTCTTATTTGTGGAAGTTTAACTGTATAAAATGTACATAAATAGTTAATTACCTTTGAGAAGCGTAGCAGGACCTGCGGGTCACGTGATCAGGTAAACTCAATGGTATTTTTGCTTGAGGACCTTTGGAGGTCCCTGTGACATAATGCACTCATTTCCTTTGTGACGGTGAGGGACAGATGGCTGGACCAATCAAAACGGCCCCGCCCCTGCCCATATAAGGGCGCGGTGGCCATTAATCTCTCTTGGTTTCTGGCTGTTGACGAGAAAGGATCTGCGCTGCTGTCATCAGTGTGTCTAGGCCTTAGCCTTGCGGCGACGGCTGTTCTATTCCAAATTGCAAGTGTATCAATCACTAAACACTCTGCAAGACCACCGGACCTTATCTATCCCCTAAATCCGGACGGATCTTCGCAATATACCCTGAATTCAGAGACTATTATCTAAAGTCAAGGTCCGCAACATCTGTCAGTCATTTAAGTATAGAGAGACTGTTTAATTGAGACTGTTACTACTCTGTGGATGTACCGCAAGCCTTTAAGTAAAGTTTATGCAAGTTCAAATTCAACTATCTTGTGGACCTTCAGTCTTTATTCTTATGCACCTATCGTTACTGGGAAGGGCGGCGATAGGCCGGAGAGTCATCTCAACATACTAGCCCTCAGCCTGGCGTCACGAACTATAGGGTTAACATTAACCCCTGATATACCAAAGCAAATCTCTGACTGTACTACCCCTACCCCTGAGACTTACCACACACGCAACTCTAACTTCCAGCATGGCAAGTCAGCAGTTTGCTGTTCGTGCATGCTGGGAGTTGTAGTTTTGCAACATCTGGAGGGCCACAGTTTAGAGATCACTGCACAGTGATCTCCAAACTGTGGCTCTCCAGATGTTGCAAAACTACAAATCCCAGCATGCCCTGACAGCCAACAGCTGTCTGGGCATGCTGGGAGTTGTAGTTTAGCAACATAAGGAGGCTTACAGTTTACAGAAATCACTGCATGGTGACAATCAGATGTCCAAGACAGCTGATGTCCCCTAGACAGGAGCACTAGGATGGGTATGGGGGGGTTATAGGGGTCTGTTTGATGTTTTATTTCACACAGAGCTCACACAGCTCCAATCTCCTCACAGATCTCCCTACACTGAGGAGATCGGAGCTGTGAAAGGCAGTTTTTTTCAACTGCCTCTGCTGTGATTGGTCAATCTGGATTGATTGACCAATCACAACAATCAGGGGGCCAGGCTAGCCATGGGGAGACCCGCGGACGATGTCTGTGATGATCAGCTGTCTATGAAAGCTGAAGTCACTTCAATGTCACAGCATGTTTCCATGTTTACATGCTGTGACAGTTTAGCTTCAGGACGAGCCGGCTCATCTAACGCGGCAAGTACTCGCTGATTAGGACGATCAATTAATACTGATCGGTAATATCGACAATCTACTTCTCTGGTCTGACAACGTCACAAAATGTGGGCTCAAAATTGAGCAAAAAAGCCCCCAGAGTACGGATATTCATGGTGCGGCATAGTATGTTTTTAATACTTTTTTTTATTTCTGAGGACGGTGGATGGGTTTTTGCGGGATAGTTGGAGTGCAGCTATTTAGTGCCAGGCAGGCTAGTTAGGGTGTCACCAGATGCGGTACCCCCCCTGTCACTCTCTAGCAATGCTACTGGTAATAAAGGGTAGATAAAGAACTTCAGCTATTTACATAAGGGAAAACTTTTCTGCTTTAACCCCTTAAGGATCGAGGTCATTTTGGCCTTAAGGACCAGAGCATTTTTTGCACATCTGACCACTGTCACTTTAAGCATTACTAACTCTGGGATGCTTTTACTTATGAAGTTGATTCCGAGATAGTTTTTTCGTGACATATTCTACTTTATCATAGTGGTAAGTTTTCGTCAATACTTGCATCATTTCTTGGTAAAAAATTCCAAAATTTTAAAATTTAGCTTTTTTTTTTTTAACCTTGAAGCTCTCTGCTTGTGAGGAAAATAGACAAACCAAATAAATTATATGTTGATTCACATATACAATCTCTTCATGTTTGCATCATAAAGTTGACATGTTTTTTTTTTTACTTTTGGAAGACATCAGTGGGCTTCAAAGTTCAGCAGCAATTTTCAAATTTTTCTCAAAATTTTCAAAATCTGAATTTTTCAGGGACCAGTTCAGATTTGAAGTGGATTTGAGGGGTCTTCATATTAGAAATACCCCATAAATTACCCCATTATAAAAACTGCACCCATCAAAGTATACAAAATTATATTCAGAATGTTTGTTAACCCTTTAGGTGTTTAACAGGAATAGCAGTAAGTTTAAGGAGAAAATTGAAGACCCAGTATTTACACCCCACTGGCGTTTGACAGCTCTTTGGAACTGTAAGCTGTGCAAATGAAAAATTACATTTTTCATTTTCAAGGACCACTGTTCCAAAAATCTGTCAGACACCTGTGGGGCGTAAATGCTCACTGTACCCCTTATTACATTCCTTGAGGGGTGTAGTTTCCAAAATGGGGTCACATGTGGGAGGGGTCCATTGTTCTGGCTCTATGGGGGCTTTGTAAACACACGTGGCCTTCAATTCCGGACAAAATTTATCTTCAAAAGCCCAATGGTACTCCTTCTCTTCTGAGCATTGTAGTTCACCCGCAGAGCACTTTACATCCACATATGGGGTATGTTCTTACTCAGAAGAAATGGGGTTACAAATTTTGGGGGGCTTTTTCATATTTTCCCTTGTGAAAATGAAAAATTTAGGTTAACACCAGCATATTATGTTTAGTTTTTTTTTTCTCATTTTCCCATCCAAATTTAATGAAAAATTTTCAAACACCTGTGGGGTGTTAAGGCTCACTGTACCCCTTGTTACGTTCCGTGAGGGGTGTAGTTTCCAAAATGAGCCGCTGTAAAATCAGCCACCCCTGTGCAAATCACCAAATTAGACCTCAAATGTACATAGTGTGCTCTCACTCCTGAGCCCTGCTGTGCGTCCGCAGAGAATTTTACGCCCACATATGGGGTATTTCCGTGCTCAGGAGAAATTGCGTTACAAATTTTGGGGGTCTTTTTTTCCTTTACTTGCTTGTGAAAATAAAAAGTAGGGGGCAACGCCAGCATGCTAGTGTAAACATTTTTATTTTTTTACATTAACAGGCTGGTGTAACCCCCAACTTTTCCTGTTCATAAGGGGTAAAAGGAGAAAAAGCCCCCCAAAATTTGTAGTGCAATTTCTCCAGAGTACGGAAATACCCCTTATGTGGCCCTAAACTGTTTCCTTGAAATACGACTGGGCCCCGAAATGAGACAGCGCCTTGCGCATTTGAGGACTACATTAGGGATTGCATAGGAGTGGACATAGTGGTATTCTACGCCAGTGATTCCAAACAGGGTGCCTCCAGCTGTTGCTAAACTCCCAGCATGCCTGGACAGTGAGCGGCTGTCCGGAAATGCTGGGAGTTGTTGTTTTGCAGCAGCTGGAGGATCTGTTTTGGAAACACGGCCATACGATACGTTTCTCATTTTTATTGGGGGGGGGAGACAGTGTAAGGGGGTGTATATGTAGTGTTTTACCCTTTATTATGTAGTGTAGTGTTTTTAGGGTACATTCGCACTGGCGGAGGTTTACGTTGAGTTGCCCACTAGGAGTTTGGGCTGTGGCGAAAAATTTGCCGCAGCTCAAACTTGAAGCAGAAAACTCACTGTAAACTCGCCCATGTGAATGTACCCTGTACATTCACATGGGGAGTTAAACCTCCAGCTGTTTCAAAACTACAACTCCCAGCATGCACTGACAGACCATGCATGCTGGTAGATGTACTTTAGCAATAGCTGGAGGCACACTGGTTGGAAAACCTTCAGTTAGGTTCTGTGACCTGACTCAGTACTTTCCAAACAGTGTGCCTCCAGCTTTTGCAAGACTACAATTCCCAGCATGTACTGATCGCAGAAGGGCATGCTGGGAGACGTAGTTATGCAACAGCTGGAGGTACGCAACTACAACTCCCAGCTTGCCGAGACAGCTGTTTGCTGTTTGGGCATGCTGGGATTTGTAGTTTTGCAACAGCTGGAGGGTCACAGTTTAAGAGATCGCTGTACAGTGATCTCCAAACTGTGGCCCTCCAGATGTTGCAAAACTACATATCCCAGCATGCCCAGACAGCAAACTGCTGTGTAGGCATGCTAGGAGTTGTAGTTTTGCAACTTCTGGAGGGCTCCAGTTTAGAGACCACTGTATAGTGGTCTCAGACTGTAGACCTCCAGATGTTGCCAGGCAACTCACCAGCTTCCGTAGGATCCAAGGAGCCGCATCGTCGTTCTCCTCTTCTGCCGCCGATCACCCCCATTGATCACCGCCTGCTACCGCCGCCCATGAGTAATTAAACTTCTGTGGCAGTCCCTGTCAGTTTCCCCATTCTGCCCTGCCTACTGTGGGTGGGCAGAACAGGGAAACCGAAAGTTAACCCCCCCCGCCCCCAATTTGCTATTGGTCGTCGCTTCTTGATGACCAATAGTAGGGATAGGAGGGGTGGCACCCCTGCCACCTCACTCCTATCCCTTCAGGGGGATCGTGGGTGTCTCGGACAACCGATATCCCCCTTATATTCCGGGTCACCATAGACCCGTATGACCCGGAATTGGCGACATGTTGCACGGGATGCCTGCTGAATGATTTCAGGAGGCATCCCAGTCCAGTCCCCAACCGGTGCGCGGCGGGGACCTGAATTCCCACGGGCGTATGTATACGCCCTGGGTACTTAACGATAAAAAAACCAGGGTGTATCCATACGCCCTGGGTCCTTAAGGAGTTAAGGGGTTAATAATAATAATAGTAATAAAAATTATGATACTGTTTCTACCATATCCACTTATCCAGAGATATTATGCTAAAGTTATATTGTCATCCTCCATTCCTGGGAATCCACCTCTCCCCTTATACAGATCTCTGATTCCTTAATCATCCAATAGGGGGGCTTGTTTTCCCACTTATGTGCAAAATTTGTTTCCATGTGGACAATATCTTCTGTCTCTATTACAAGCTGTATGTCCAATATGGGAAATGTGCCTTGAATTATGCAGCTCCTCGCTCACTTGTTAATGTATCAAGTGACCCAGAGCCCACCACGTGGAGGTGGCTGCATTTCGGGCTCCTCCCCACCCCCACCCCCAACCATATGCAGACCTTGTGTGACCCAATCAGCATCTTGTTAAACTGGTTCACATTGATCGTCAATGGCCTTTGCTGTAATACTTCTTAGCTTTGTATGTAGGAAGTAAAATGGCATCTTGAATGTGGTCATCATGCCGGTTAGTGTGCGGTTGGCCATGGCCCATGCTCCAACCCACACATTGGATACATAATTGGACCACTTCAGTTTGCTTTTAGCATATTGCCAAGTCCGCTGCAGCCAAGACACTTTGGGCTCCGAGGCATCTTCAGAGGTTGTTGGTAAATCCATCTGGTTATCCGCCATGGTGACTGTCACATGATCGCTGTGCCTGGATTCATGTAGGTCTGAATTGTCACCTAAAGCCATGTCAATAGCCACATCTGCTCGCTGACCACGGTGCTTAATCTTCTTCCCAGGTATTTTATGGATCTCATAATATGGTGGAGTGACCTTATAATGATATAGGTTAGTATACCGCCAAAGGAAACTCGTCACGTAATGTATGAGACACACGACAGGCACCGATAGAACTGGGATATCTGCAAAATAGCGACAGGATACAATATATTAGACCTATATTCATTCATGTATTTATGTATATATATATATATATATGTCTGTGTGTATGTTCACACAAAATCATTTATCTCACAGGAGTAAACCTTTACCCAATTGCTGTAAGAGACTTAAAGGGGTACTCTGCCCCTAGACATCTTATCCCCTATGTAAAGGATAGGGGATAAGATGTCTGATCGCCGGGGTCCCGCAGCTGGGACCCCAGTGATCTCTGTGCAGCACCTAGCCTTTATTCAGAACACTGGGTGACAGGGTCGTAACGTCACAGCCACGCCCCTCGTGACATCACACCACACCCCCTCCCATAGACTTACATTGAGGGGGCGTGGCCGTGATGTCACGACCCCCACCGCCCGCTCCAAGCATTCAGAACTCTACTATATTAACTTTACACTAATACATTCATGTTAAATCCATTTATAAACTGAAATTTTGGAAGTTTTCATTATTCCTACCTCTTAGCTTCATGGTCACCGTCCCTACAGGATCCTTTTGCCTAAATAGACAAAATTCTCTTCAATTTGCAAAATAAGCGCAGGTCTAGTAGGAGAACGTGTTCACCCGCCGAACCGAGGAAATAAGTGTTAGGGATTGGATTCTACCCTGGAGAAAGTCTCTTTGATGTGTGATGTCACAGCAGATGACATCACGTGTATGTGTATCCATTGTAATGGCTGTACTGTACTTTACTTACACTATGTACAGTTATATACTGGGGGTTTACAAAGGATTTGAAGATTACAGTTTTAACCCCTTTAGAAGTCACAGCCCATTTTGGTCTTGAGGACAAAGGACAGTTTCATTTTTATGTTTAAAATTTTTCCTCCTCCCCTTCTAAGAGCCATAAATCTTAAAATGTTCAACCTAAAGACCCATATGAGGGTTTATTTCTTTTGCGACCAACTGTACTTTGTAATGAAACCTTTAATTTTAACATAAAATATATGGTACTATAAAAATGTATATATATTATTTGCGGCAGGAAATTGAGAAGTAAACGGCAATTTTGCAACTTTTGATAGTTTTTATTTTTACACAGTGAAGTGTATGATAACACTGACATGTTCTTTTTATACTGTGGGTCAATGTTTGGGTACACGCTTTACTCTTTTTGTACTGTTTAAAAAAAAAAAAATCAAACTTTTTGAACATTGTAAGTACGTTTTAAATTGTACGAGGGCTAATTTTTTTCCGTATACATCCCTGCATACGGAAAAAGTTATAGAGGTCAGAAGAGGACAATTTTAAAGGTACTAATTTTGGTGCAAAAAGTTATAACTTTTAATGTTAAACAAAATCAAACCTTAATGAGCTGGATATCAATTTAATTGTATGGATCTAAAGAACAAGGTGTCATTTTTACCGAAAAGTGCACTGTGTAGAATCGGAAGTCCCTAAAAAAAAATTCAAAATGGTGTTTGTTTTTTTTTCAATTTTGCCCCACTAATATTTTTTTTTTCGTTTTGCTGTAGATTTTGTGGTGAAATGATTGATGTCATTACAAAGTACAATATGTGGCGCAAAAAAACAGCCCTTATAGGAGTCTGTGTTATGATTTTAAGAAGGTGAGGAGGAAAAAACTTAAGCGCAAAAATGAAAACCTGTTGTCCTGAATTTTTCATGTTCACTGCACCTGCACTCACATTTAACCCCTGGACATGTTTTATTCATATGGTTATGCTTGTATTGGCACTTAATCTGTGATTTGTTGTTTTTGTCGGTACCACATTTGCGTACATGTGATTTTTGATGACTTTTTTTTATTTTATTTTTTTCTGGGATGTGATCACAATTCAGCATTGGAATTTTTTTATTTTTACGTTTTATGCCGTTCACCATATGGAATCATTAACACTATATTTTAATAATTCTGACTTTTCTGGACATTGTTATGCCAAATATGTTGACTAATTTTTTTTTTTTACAAATTTTTATTTGTAAAATGGGAAGAGGGGGAATTAATTTTTTTATTGGAGGAGATACTTATTCCCATTATTAAATTATAACAGTTAATAGCTATCTTTTGATTTTTAATACTGATCAGTAATATCGACAATCTACTTCTCTGGTCTCAAGATCTCTGGAGATGGCGCACTACAATGCTCAGAAGAGGAGGAGCGCCATTGAGCTTTTGGAGAGAGAATTTGTTTGGAATGGGAGTCAGGGACCATGTGCGTTTACAAAGGCCCCGTGGTGCCAGAACAGTGGACCCCCCACATGTGAACCGATTTTGGAAACTACACCCCTCACAGAATTTAATAAGGGGTGCAGTGAACATTTACACCCCACTGGCGTTTGACAGGTCTTTGGAACAGTGAGCTGTGCAAATGAAAAAATGCATTTTTCATTTTCAAGGACCACTGTTCCAAAATTCTGTCAGACACCTGTGGGGTGTAAATGCTCACTGTACCCCCTTATTACATTACATGAGGGGTGTAGTGTCCAAAATGGGATTACATGTGGGGGGGTCCATTGTTCTGGTACTATGGGGGCTTTGTAAACACGTGGCCTTCAATTCCGGACAAAATTTATCTTCAAAAGCCCTATGGCACTCCTTCTCTTCTCAGCATTGTAGTGCACCCGCAGAGCACTTCACATCCACATATGGGGTATGTTCTTAATCTGAAGAACAAATTTTGGGGGGCTTTTTTTCCTATTTTCCCTTATGAAAATGAAAAATTTAGGGTAATGCCAGCATTTTAGTGATTTTTATTTTTTTTTTCATTTTCCCATCCAACTTTAATGAAAATTCTTTAGTGTTAAGGCTCACTATACCCCTTATGTTCTGTGCGGGTTGTAGTTTCCAAAATGGGGTCACATGTGGGTATTTATTTTTTTGCGTTTATGTCAAAACCACTGTAAAATCAGCCACCCCTGTGCAAATCACCAATTTAGGCCTCAAATGGTCATGGTGGGCTCTCACTCCTGAGCCTTGTTGTGCGTCTGAGAGCATTTTACACCCACATATGTTGTATTTACGTGCTTTTCCTTTTACCGCTTGTGAAAATAAAAAGTATGGGGAAACATCAGCATGTTAGTGTAAAAATTTTAATTTTTTTACACTAACAGGCTGGTGTAGCCCCCAACTTTTCCTTTTCATAAGGGGTAAAAGGAGAAAAAGCCCCCCAAAATTTGTAGTGCAATTTCTCCCGAGAACGGAAATACCCCATATGTGTCCCTAAACTGTTTCCTTGAAATACGACTGGGCCATGTGCATTTGAGGACTAAATTATTGATTGCATAGGGGTATTCTTCGCCAGTGATTCCCAAACAGGGTGCCTCCAGCTGTTGCTAAACTCCCAGCATGCCTGGACAGTCTTTGGCTGTCTGGAAATGCTGGGAGTCGTTGCTTTGCAACAGGTGGAGGCTCCGTTTTGGAAACACTGCCATACGATACATTTTTCTTTATTGAAGCGGAAAACTCACTGTAAACTCGCCCGTGTGAATGTACCATGTACAGACCGTGCCTGCTGGGAGTTGAACTTTTGCAACAGCTGGAGGCACACTGGTTGGAAAACCTTCAGTTAGGTTCTGTTACCTAACTCAGTATTTTCCAACCATTGTGCCTCCAGCTGTTGCAAAACTACAACTCCCAGCATGTACTGATCGCCAAAGGGCATGCTGGGAGATGTACAGGGTGGGCCATTTATATGGATACACCTTAATAAAATGGGAATGGTTGGTGATATTAACTTCCTGTTTGTGGCGCATTAGTATATGTGAGGGGGGAAACTTTTCAAGATGGGTGGTGACCATGGTGGCCATTTTGAAGTTGGCCATTTTGAATCCAACTTTTGTTTTTTCAATAGAAAGAGGGTCATGTGACACATCAAACTTTTTGCGAATTTCAAAAGAAAAACAATGATTTGCTTGGTTTTAATGTTCATGAGTTATTTAGAAGTTTCTGACCACTTCTAAAATGTGTTCAATGTGCTGCCCATTGTGTTGGATTGTCAATGCAACCCTCTTCTCCCACTCGTCACACACTGATAGCAAAACCGCAGGAGAAATACTAGCACAGGCTTCCAGTATCCGTAGTTTCAGGTGCTGCAGAATGGGCAAAACAAATATTGGAACAGGACCCTCAGTTTACGCAGAAGATTTGTTCAGTGATGAGGCAAACTTTTATGTGAATGGTGAAGTTAAAGGGGTACTCCACCCCTAGACATCTTATCCCCTATCCAAAGGATAGGGGATAAGATGCCTGATAGCCTCACGCCCCTTCCCATAGACTTGCATTGAGGGGACGGGGCGTGACGTCACATGAGGGAGGAGTCATAACATCACAAACTTCTGTTCCCATGGTCGGGACTCAGATCCTCCAGCGCTTCCCGAGCAGAAAAAAAGGTGGGTGCCGCATGCTATATTGCGGGGTCCCCAGCGGCGGGACCCCCGCGATCAGACATCTCGCTATAAGATGTCTAGGGGTGGAGTACCCCTTTAACAATCAAAACCACTGCTATTGGTCTGACACTAACCCACATTGCATAGATCCCTGCAAGACTGTTGGAACACAAAAATTTATGGTATGGTGTAGTATATGGGGTACAAAGATAGTGGGGCCATTCTTCATCAATGGAAACCTCAAGGCCACTGGATATGCGAAATTGCTACATGATGATGTGTTTCCCTCTTTATGCACTGAAGCTGGCACGTTCCCTGAGTTTTTTCTAGCAAGATGGTGCACCACCACATTATGGGTGTCAGGTCCGAGCATTCCTAGATGAAAAGTTTCCTGGAAAGTGGATTGGTCGTCGTGGGCCAGTTGAATGGCCCCCAAGGTCTCCCGATCTGACCCCCTTAGACTTTTATCTTTGGGGTCATCTTAAGGCAATTGTCTATTCTGTGAAGATACGAGATGTGCAGCACCTGAAACTACGGATACTGGAAGCCTGTGCTAGCATTTCTCCTGCGGTGTATATAGTAGTATATAGCAGTGTATACGGATACTGGAAGCCTGTGCTAGCATTTCTCCTGCGGTGTTGCTATCAGTGTGTGAAGAGTGGGAGAAGAGGGTTACATTGACAATCCAACACAATGGGCAGCACATTGAACACTATGTAAGTGGTCAGAAATTTGTAAATAACTCATGAAAGAATAAAGTTACGTTAAAACCAAGCACATCATTGTTTTTCTTGGGAAATTCCCAATAAGTTTGATGTGTCATATAACCCTCTTCTTATTGAAAAAACTAAAGTTGGATTCAAAATGGCCAACTTCAAAACGGCCACCATGGTCACCACCCATCTTGAAAAGTTTCCCCCCTCACATATACTAATGTGCCACAAACAGGAAGTTAATATCACCAACCATTCCCATTTTATTAAGGTGTATCCATATAAATGGCCCACCCTACAGTTATGCAACAGTTGGAGGTACGCAACTACAACTCCCAGCATGCCAAGACAGCTGTTTGCTGTTTGGGCACGCTGGGATTTGCAGTTTTGCAACATCTGGAGGGCTACAGTTTAGAGACCACTGCACAGTGATCTCCAAATTGTGGCCCTCCAGATATTGCTAGGCAACTCACCAGCTTCCGTAGGATCCAGGGAGCCGTACCGCCATCCTCTTCTGCCGCCGATCGCTGCCCGCTGCTGCCACCGATGGGTAAGTGGACTTCGGTGACGGTCCCTGACGGTTTCCCCGTTCTGACCCACCTATTGTGGGTGGGCAGAATGGGGAAACCGAAAGTTAACCCCCCCCCCTGTCCCCAAACTGCTAAAAATAAATAAATAAATGTTTTATGGTCACTGCACTTGCACTCACATTTAACCCCTGGACATGTTGTATTCCTATAGTAATTGCTTATATGGGCACTGGTAATCATGGAATATTATATGAGATGCTCCGCCAGAATTTTCCATGATTCAAAATTTGGTGACAAACTCAGCAATTTTGACGGAAAAAAAAGGGTTGCGAAAAAGAACTCTCACATATTTTAGTCCCTTAAGGACAGAGCCCTTTTTCACCTAAAAGGGGTACTCTGCCCCTAGACATCTTATCCCTTATCCAAAGGATAGTGGATAAGATGGAAGATTGCCGGGGTCCCGCTGCTGGGGACCCCCAGGATCTCTGCTGCGCCACACCTCTATTGTTACTGCACAGAGCGTGTTTGCTCTGCGCGTAATGACGGGTGATACAGGGGACGGAGCATCGTGATGTCACGGCTCCGCCCCCTCGTGACGTCACGACCCACCCCCTCAATACAAGTCTATGGGAGGGGGCATGGCGGTTGCCACACCCCCTGCCACAGACTTGCATTAAGGGGGTGGGCAGTGATGTCACAAGGGGCGGAGCTGTGACGTCACGCTGCTCCGTCCCTTGTATCACCCGTCATTACGCAGAGAGTGAACTCGCTCTGTGCAGTAATAATAGTGCGGTGCCGCAGCGGCGATCCCGGGGGTCCCCAGCAGAGGGACCCCGGCGATCGGACATCTTATACCCTATCCTTTGGATAGGGGATAAGATGTGTAGGGGCGGAGTACCCTTTTAAGGATTCAGCCCTTTTTTGCAATTCTGACCACTGTCACTTTATACATTAATAACTCTAAGATGCTTTTACTGATTATTCTGATTCCGAGATTGTTTATTCGCGACATATTCAACTTTAACACAGTGGTAAATTTTCATCGTTACTTGCATCCATTCTTGGTGAAAAATCCCCAAATTTCATGAAAATTTTGCATTTTTCTAACTTTGAAACTCTCTGCTTTTAAGGAAAATGGATATTGCTAATAAATGATATATTGATTCCCATATACAATATGTCTACTTTATATTTGCATCATGAAGTTGATATGTTTTTGCTTTTGGAAGACATCAGAGGGCTTCAAAGTTCAGCAGCAATTTTCCAATTTTCCACAAAATTTTTTCAGGGACCAGTTCAGTTTTGAAGTGCGTTTGAGGGGTCTTCTTATTAGATATACCCCATATATGACCCCATTATAAAAACTGCACCCCCCAAAGTATTCAAACTGACATTCAGAAAGTGTGTTAACCCTTTAGGTGTTTCACAAGAATAGCAGCAACGTTAAGGAGAAAATTCAAAATCTTCATTTTTTACACTCGTATGTTCTTGCAGAACCATAGAAACATAGAATGTGTCGGCAGATAAGAACCATTTGGCCCATCTAGTCTGCCCAATAATCTGAATACTATGAATAGTCCCTGGCCCTATCTTATATGAAGGATAGCCTTATGCTTATCCCATGCATGTTTAAACTCCTTCACTGTATTTGCAGCGACCACTTCTGCAGGAAGGCTATTCCATGTATCCACTACTCTCTCAGTAAAGTAATACTTCCTGATATTACTGCAAAGACCTTTGCCCCTCTAATTTAAAACTATGTCCTCTTGTGGTAGTTTTTCTTCTTTAAAATATGCTCTCCTCCTTTACCTTGTTGATTCCCTTTATGTATTTAAAAGTCTCTATCATATCCCCTCTGTCTCTTCTTTCTTCCAAACTATACATGTTAAGGTCCTTTAACCCCTTAAGGACCGGGGTTTTTTCCATTTTTGCATTTTCGTTTTTTGCTCCTTGCCTTTAAAAAATCATAACTCTTTCAATTTTGCACCTAAAAATCCATATGATGGCTTATTTTTTGCGCCACCAATTCTACTTTGTAATGACATCAGTCATTTTGCCCAAAAATCTACGGTGAAACGGAAAAAAAAATCATTGTGCGACAAAATTGAAAAAAAAAACGCAGTTTTGTAACTTTTGGGGGCTTCCGTTTCTACGTAGTACATTTTTCGGTAAAAATGACACCTTATCTTTATTTTGTAGGTCCATTCGATTAAAATGATACCCTACTTATATAGGTTTGATTTTGTCGGACTTCTGGAAAAAATCAGAACTACATGAAGGAAAATTAATACGTTTAAAATTGTCATCTTCTGACCCCTATAACTTTTTTATTTTTCTGTGTATGGGTAGTATGAGGGCTAATTTTTTACGCCCTGATCTGAAGTTTTTAACGATACCATTTTTTGCATTGATAGGACTTATTGATCGCTTTTTATTCATTTTTAAATGATATAAAAAGTGACCAAAAATGCACTATTTTGGACTTTGGAATTTTTTTGCGCGCACGCCATTGACCGAGTGTTTTAATTAATGATATATTTTTATAATTCGGACATTTCCGCACGCAGTGATACCATATATGTTTATTTTTATTTACACTGTGTTTTTTTTTTTTTTTATTGGAAAAGGGGGGTGATTCAAACTTTTAATAGGGGAGGAGTTAAATGATCTTTATTCACTTTTTTTTTTGCAGTGTTATAGGTCCCATAGGGACCTATAACACTGCACAAACTGATCTTCATCATTGATCACTGGTTTCTCATAAGAAACCAGTGATCAACGATTCTGCCGCATGACTGCTCAGGCCTGGATCTCAGGCACTGAGCAGTCATTCGGCGATCGGACAGCGAGGAGGCAGGTAGGGGCCCTCCCGCTGTCCTGTCAGCTGTTCGGGATGCCGCGATGCAGCTCTGAGCGCGCGGCTAAAGGGTTAATAGCGCGCGGCGCCGCGATCGGCGCTGCGCGCTATTAGAGGCGGGTCCTGGCTTCACTATGACGCTGGGCCCGCCGTGATATGACGCGGGGTTACTGTGTAACCCCGCGTTATATCAGGAGAGCAGGACCAAGGGCGTACCTGTATGCCCTTGGTCCTTAAGGGGTTAACCTTTCCTTGTAAGTTTTATTCTGCAATCCATGTACTAGTTTAGTAGCTCTTCTCTGAACTCTCTCTAGAGTATCTATATCCTTCTGGAGATACGGCCTCCAGTACTGCGCACAATACTCCAATTGAGGTCTCACCAGTGTTCTGTACAGCGGCATGAGCACTTCTCTCTTTCTACTGCTTATACCTCTCCCTATACAGCCAAACATTCTGCTAGCGTTTCCTGCTGCTCTTTTACATTGTCTACCTACCTTTAAGTCTTCTGAAATAATTACCCCTAAATCAATTTCCTCAGATACTCAGGTCAGGGCAGTGTCAAATAATCTATATTCTGCCTGAGGGTTTTTACGCCCCAGGTGCATTATCTTGCACTTATCCACATTTAATTTCAGTTGCCAGAGTTCTGACCATTCTTCTAGTTTGCCTTAATCCTTTTCCAATTGGCGGATCCCTCCAGGAACATCAACCCTGTTACATATCTTTGTGTCATCAGCAAAAAGACATACCTTACCATCGAGACCTTCTGTAATATCGCTAATGAAGATATTAAACAATATTGGTCCCAGTACAGATCCCTGAGGTCCCCACTGGTGACAAGACCTTGCTCTGAATATTCTCCATTGACTACAACCCTCTGTTGTCTGTTACTCAGCCACTGCCTAATCCACTCAACAATATTGGAGTCCAAGCTCTATGACTGTAGTTTATTGATAAGTCTTCTATGTGGGACAGTGTCAAAAACCTTACTAAAATTTAGATATGCAATGTCTACTGCCCCTCCGCCATCTATTAGTTTAGTCACCCAGTCAAAAAAATCTATAAGATTTGTTTGAAATGATCTCTCTGAAGTCAACCCATGTTGTTTTTCATCTTGCAATCCATGGGATTTTAGATGTTCCACAATCTTATCCTTTAGTAGGGTTTCCATTAATTTCCCCACTATTGATGTCAGACTTACTGGCCTATAGTTGCTTGATTCCTCCTTACTACCTTTCTTGTGAATGGGCACAACATTTGCTAATTTCCAATCTTCCGGGACGGCTCCTTTAACCATTGATTGGTTAAATAAATCTGCTAACGGTTTTGCTAGCTCACCACTAAACTCTTTTAATAATTTTGGGTGTATCCCATCAGGCCCCTGTGATTTATTTGTCTTCACTTAAGGCAGTCGGCTAGCCCCTTATTCTCTTCTACATGCCTTCCTTCCTTTGTTTTTAATTTAGTTATTCCTTTTTTTTATTTCCTTTTTTCATTTATATATCTGAAGAATGTCTTATCCCCTTTATTCACAGACTGAGCTAGTTTTTCTTCTGCCTGTGCTTTAGAAGTTCTTATAACTTGCTTGGTCTCTTTCTGCCTATCTTCATTGCTCTGGTTGTTTTATAATTACTAAATGCTAGTTTTTTGTTTTTTATGATTTTAGCCACTTCTGCTGAGTACCACAGTGGTCTCTTCCTTTTTCTGCTTTTACTGACAAGTCTTGTGCAATTTTCTGTTGCCTTCAATAAAGCGTCTTTTAAGTAGTCCCATTTCTCCTGAACTCCATGTAATTTGTTCCAGTCTGATAGGGACTCATTTATGACTAATTTCATTTTTGAAAATTCTGTTTTTCTAAAATCTAAAACTTTTGTTTTTGTGTGGTGTGACTCCTTCACTGTTCTTATATTAAACCACACTGACTGGTGATCACTAGATCCAGAGCTTTCGCCTACAATAACATCATATACCAAATCCCCATATGTGAATACCAAATCCAAAATGGCCTCCTTCCGCGTTGGCTCCTCAACCACTTGTTGTAGAGATAATCCCAGTAGGGAATTTAGAATATTTGTACTCCTGGCCGAATCAGCTATTTTGGTTTTCCAGTTTATATCCGGAAGATTGAAGTCTCCCATAATGATAACTTCTCCTTTCATTGTCATTTTAGATATTTTTTCAACTAGTAGATCATCTACTTCTTTAACTTGGCCAGGTGGTCTGTATATCACACCTACACGAGTTACTGCATGGTTACCAAACTGCAACGTAACCCAAACTGACTCTGTGGTTTCCTCACTAACTTGTATTAGGTTAGATTTTATGCTATCTTTCACATACAGGGCCACTCCTCCTCCTTTCTTGCCTTCTCTTTCTCTTCTGTATAAAGAGTACCCTGGTATGGATATGTCCCAGTTATTCCATTCATTAAACCATGTCTCAGTAACGGCATTGGTTGTGTAGTGTTTTTATGGTACATTCACATGGGCGGAGATTTACAGTAAGTTTGAGCTGCGATGGAAAATTTGGAAAAACTCCCAGCATGCACTGGCAGACCATATATGCTAGGAGTTGTAGTTATGCAACAGCTGGAGGCACATTGGTTGGGAAACACAGAGTTTGTTACTTTACTCAGTGTTTCGCAACCATTGTGCCTTCAGCTGTTGCAAAACTAGAACACCCAGCATGTACAGTCTCAGTGCATGCTGGGAGTTGTATTTTTGCAACAGCTGGAGGCACACTGGTTGCAAAACACTGAGGTAGGTAACAAACTCTGTTTCACAACCAATGTGTCTCCAGCTGTTGCAAAACTGCAACAATCAGCATGCATTGACAGCCGAAGGGCATGCTGAGAGTTGTAGTTTTGCAACAGCTGGAGGCACACTGCTACAACTCCCAGCATACCCTTTGGTAGTCTGTGCATGTTGGGAGGTGTAGTTATGAAAAACTAGATGCACACTTTTTCATAGAAAAAATGTGCCTCCAGCTGTTGCATTACCACAACTCCCAGCATGCACAGACTACCAAAGGGCATGCTGGGAGTTGTAGTTGGAACTCCAGCTGTTGCAAAACTACAACTCCCAGCATTCCCTTTGGCTTTGCATGCCGAGAGTTGTTGCTAAGCAACATCAGGAGGTGAACAGGCCTCACCTCCTGCTGTATCCTGCCGCCGGGACCGCCGCACTGTATCCTGCCGCCGGGCCCAATCCTGCTGCTGCTTCGACCGATCAATCACGTGATCGTGATCTGGCACCCATGCCACCTCACTCCTGCTGAGTAAGGGGGAATGGGGCTGTCTCGGACAGCCCCATTCACCCTTTTTTTCCGGGTCACCGGGTCACCAGAGACCCAATTGACACGGAATAACCACAAATCGCACATCTGAATGGACCTCTGGACCCCCCTGGGCAATATGCCGGGATGCCTGCTGAACGATATCAGCAGGCATCCCGGTCCATGCCCAGCGATCGGCAGGAGCTGGAAGAACGCAGGGCATACCTATATGCCCTGAGTCCTTAAGGACTCGGAAATGGGGGCGTATGGATACGCCGTGCGTCCTTAAGGGGTAAATATTTTAAAAGCAGCACAAGAGACCTTTAAAAATGTGAGGAGAAAAAAAATGGTGTGATTAATATCGCTGGAACAGAAATTACAGTAATTTTTTAATATCTCACCCAATGTGAACTGAACTCAACCCACTTGTAAGTCTGAGTTTACCTGCTACTTCATTGAGATGTGGTGACTGGGGTGTAGCAGTATGTAACAGGGTCTGGTTGTATAAACCCTGGGGGCAAGATGTTGTTAACCCCTTAGTGTTCGTGACGCCAGGATGTGGTTATTCCGGTAGGGTAATCGCCGTCAACCAATCCAGAAATGGTTTGTAATAAAGGAATGTCCACAGCAAGGATTCTGAATGAACTGGAACTTTTACTTGAAATGTTTAGGGAACAGTCATTACAATTATGCAGTTCCTTCAGAAGCAACCGGGACACAGGATACCTTGCAGGTTTGCTGGACTTGTAGTTTTGAGGATATTTATGCAGGCCACTGTGCTACTAATATATTCCTTAGCTGAGGAGTAGTCACTGGATTTGTAGAGAGAATTGTAACTCACGTTTTAGAAGTGGCTGTGTTTCTTTAGGCTTTGGCCTAGATGAGATGAATTTGCAGTATACAGGACTTTGTGCTTCCTTTTAAGTCCAAGAGATAAGAGAGAGAGAATAGAGACTACAGCCCCTTATATACTAGGGGGCTGGACTAAAGCCCATTGGTTGCTAATGCCTGGGGTTCCTGTGCCCATGGAACACTGGGTATATCACATGACAGTAGATCACGTGACCAAGGAAGGTCCTATACATTTTATACAAACTGTACAACTTTATACATATGAATAATAGATGCACATAATGAATATACACTGCATTTATATGAGACAACAAGGGGGGAGCCCTGCAGGAGAGCCCTATGGACCTAAGAGACTCTTCCTGAGGGGACCGGTCCTGTACCGGGACACCTCATACCCCCTTGTTTAATGAAAGTCGCCCTCAACGTCTGTCCCCTTAGGGAGAGGAGCGAAATGGCCATTGGGCCGAATGTAGTCCTGAAGCATTTAACTATAACGTCCAATTTCAGTACACATTAAAATGTCCATACATGCTCTGTAACTTGGGAACAGGAGGATATTGGTTAATTTTAGTACTTGCTGGATATAATTTACCATTTAATGGTTGAGACAAGGTTCCTTAAAGGGGTACTCCGCTGCCCTGTGTCGGAAGCTCCGCTCCCCAGCGTCCGGAAGTTTATTGTTCCTGACGCTGTGTGCGGGCTTCTGTGTTCAGGGCTGCCCCTCGTGACGTCACGCCCGCCCCCTTCATGATGTCATGCCCGCCCCCTCAATGAAAGTCTATGGGAAGGGGGCATGATGGCCATCGTGCCCCCCTTCGCATAGTCTTTCGCTGAGGGGGAGGGCGTGACGTCACGAGGGGCAGCCCTGAACACGGAAGCCCGCACACAGCGTCCGGAACAATAAACTTCCGGACGCTGGGAAGCGGAGCATCGGACACAGGGCAGCGGAGTACCCCTTTAAGAACACAGCCATGAATATGGTAACAATACTTTTACATTTTACAACAATACCTTTATTTATTTTTATAATTTTTTTTTTTATAGAGATATACCTACATATTATTATGCATCTCTAGTGACTATGCACATATTATTAGTACTATCATATTTGACTGACTGACAATCTTACTGACATTTGACTGCTATATAGAGTGGGGATCAAAAGTTTGGGCACCCCATGTAAAAATTTGTATTAAAGAAGCCAAGGAAAGATGGAAAAATCTCCAAAAGGCATCAAATTACAGATTTGACATTCTTATAATACGTCAACAAAAGTTAGATTTTATTTCCATCATTTACACTTTCAAAATAACAGAAAACAAAAAGATGGCGTCTGCAAAAGTTTGGGTACCCTGCAGAATTTATAGCATGCACTGCCCCCTTTGCACAGCTGAGACCTGCCAGTGTCATGGATTGTTCTCAATCATCATCTGGGAAGACCAGGTGATGTGAATCTCAAAGGTTTTAAATGCCCAGACTGATCTGACCTTGCCCCAACAATCAGCACCATGGGTTCTTCTAAGCAGTTGTCTAGAAATCTGAAACTGAAAATATTTGATGCTTACAAAGCTGGAGACGGCTATGAGAAGATAGCAAAACGTTTTCAGATGTCAATATCCTCTGTTCGGAATGTAATTAAGAAATGGCAGTCATCAGGAACAGTGGAAGTTAAAACAAGATCTGGAAGACCAAAAAAATATCAAACAGAACAGCTCGCAGGATTGTGAGAAAAACAATTCAAAACCCAGAAAGATCTGGCAGACACTGGAGTTGTGGTACACTATTCCACTATAAAAACATACTTGTACAAATATGGTCTTCATGGAAGAGTCATCAGAAGAAAACCTCTTTTACATCCTCACCACAAAAATTAGCGTTTCACCGTTTTGGAAACAAGTTCTGTGGATCGATGAGGTTAAAATTGAACTTTTTGGCCGGAATGAGCAAAAGGTACGTTTGGAGAAGAAGGAGAACAGAATTTAATGAAAAGCACCTCTGTCCAACTGTTAAGCATGGGTGGGAGGATCAATCATGCTTTGGGGTTGTATTGCAGCCAGTGGCACAGGGAACATCTCACGAGTAGAAGGAAAAATGGATTCAATAAAACTTCAGCAAATTTTGGATGATAACTTGATGCCATCTGTGAAAAAGCTGAAGTTAAATAGAGGATGGCTTCTACAAATGGATAATGATCCTAAACACACCTCGAAATCCACGGGGGATTACATCAAGAGGCGTAAACTGAAGGTTTTGCCATGGCCTTCACAATCTCCCAACCTCAACATAATTGAAAATGTATGGATAGATGTTGAAAGAACAGTGCGTGACAGACAGCCCAGAAATCTCAAAGAACTTGAAAACTTTAGTAAGAAAGAATGGGCAAAGATACCTCAAACAAGAATTGAAAGACTCTTGGCTGGCTACAAAAAGTGTTTACAAGCTGTGATACTTGACAAAGGGGGCAGTACAAGATATTAACTCTGCAGGGTGCCCAAACTTTTGCAGACACCATTTTTTTGTTTTCTGTTATTTTGAAAGTGTAATTGATGGAAATAAAATCTAAATTTTGTTGACATATTATAAGAATGTCTAATCTGTAATGTGATGCTTCTTGGAGATTTTTCCATCTTTCCTTGGCTTCTTTATGCACATTAATACAAATTTTTACCTGGGGTGCCCAAACTTTTGATCCCCACTGTATGGTATGCATGATGTCTGCAATGGTTATACATACTCTACATTATCTCACTGTTGCTGCTACTACATTGAGATGTGGTGACTGGGGTGTAGCAGTATGTAACAGGGTCTGGTTGTATAAACCCTGGGGGCAAGATGTTGTTAACCCCTTAGTGTTCGTGACGCCAGGATGTGGTTATTCTGGTATGGTAACCGCCATCAATCAACCCAAGAACGGTTTGTAATAAAGGAATGTCCACAGCAAGGATTCTAAATAAACTGGAACGTTTACTTGTTTAGGGAACAGTCTTTACAATTATGCAGTTCCTTCAGAGGCAACCGGGACACAGGATACCTCACAGGTTTGCTTGGACTTGTTATTATTGAGATATTTAGGTAGACCACTGTGCTACTGATATATTCCTTAGCTGAGGAGTAGTCACTGGATTTGTAGAGAGAATTGTAACTCATGTTTTAGAAGTGGTTGTGTTTCTTTTGGCTTTGGTCTAGATGAGATGAATTTGCAGTATACAGGACTTTGTGCTTCCTTTTGAGTCCAAGAAATAAGAGAGTATGGAGACTACAGCCACTTATATACTAGGGGGCTGGACTAAAGCCCATTGGTTGCTAATGCCTGGGGTTCCTGTGCCGATGGAACTCTGGGTATATCACATGACAGTAGATCACATGACCAATGAAGGTCCTATACATTTTATACAAACTGTACAACTTTATACATATGAACAATTAATACACATAATGAATATACACTGCATTTATAAGACAAGGGGGGAGCCCTGAAGGAGAGCCATATGAACCTAAGGGACTCTTCCTGAGGGGACTTAAGGATGGTACAGGATAGGTCCTGTACCGGGACACCACAAAGCTTAATGTTAATTATAGAAAAAATTTATTATATAACAACTCTATTATTTTATGGTTAAAAATACACACTGCACACCTTGTTAATTGTAGGACACGTACATGCTGGCCTACCCACTAAATTTGAAAATGTTGTGTTAAAATAGAATAAGGCACAAAATAATTGTGTAAGATTTTTACAGACTACTTAAATAACCCATATGTGGCACAAAAATTTTCCTTTAAAAAAAAAAAATCCATAGTAATGCAGCTTCATGCACATTTTGGGGTGGGTAATGTACCGAGCCGCTTTTTTTTTGTGTGGCTTCACTATTGTTTATGTGCCTGTTGGTGCTGCGCTGTCTTCCTTCCTGATGTAAACTCCGTCCTCAGCGCGGTGGCGCAAGTCTCCACCCACCAACGTCACAAAATGTGGGCTCAAAATTAAACAAAAAAGCCCCCAGAGTACGGATATTCATGGTGCGGCATAGTGTGTTTTTAATACTTTTTTAATTTCAGAGGAGGGTGGATGGGTTGTTGCGGGATAGTTGGAGTGCAGCTATTTAGTGCCAGGGAGGCCAGTCAGGGTGTCACCTGATGCAGTACACCCCCTCCCAGTCACTCTCTAGTAACACTAATGGTAATAAAGGGTAGATAAAGAACTTCGGCTATTAAACATAAGGGAAAACTTTTCTGATTTAAAAAAATGCTTTTGCTTCCGTGCGATTTATTTTTCAAAGTCGTGCGACTTTTTGATAAATAGGTCACACATAAGCAAAAGTAAGTTAAAAAACAATTGTCATATAAAAGCCGTACGTTTGAAAAGAATGATAAATCTCTTTCAAAAAGTTTTTTTCTGGAACTTCGTTTCTCGGCACAGACGTCTCTACCATGATATCCGTCTTCCAGAGCTGCCAAGGAGACTTCCAATAACAATACTCCAGATCACAAAAACTCTGGAGACGGCTTCAGCAGCAGCGGAGGAGCAAGATGAGACACACAACTCGTGTTGCTTTTGGCTCCAAAAAAATGGAATCTGCATTAAGTGCAAGTTCCCACTTCAAAGGTTAGGACCATTCCCATATAATCTTACACTAAGAGCAATTCTCATACCGGCCCCACTGCATCTGTACAGCACAGTGTTTCCCAACCAGCGTGTCTCCACCTGTTACATAACTACAACTCCCAGCATGCCCTTTGGCTGTGCATGCTGGGGGTTGTAGTTATGAAACAGTAGGAGGCACACAGGCCTCACCTCCTGCTGCCAGTCATTTCCTGCCCCCAACAGTAAGCTTTCCCCGCCGCTGCACACTACATGGTCGGTACCCGCTCTCGCCCTCCAGACTAGGGGCAGAACGGGTGCCGTCAGGACAGCCCAGAAGACGCAGTGATTCATCAGCCAGTCTCAGCCGACCAATCACCATGATCGTGAGGTGGCACCAGTGCCACCTCACTCCTGCTGGGCAATTGTGATTGGTGCTGTCTCGGACATTTGGTATTCGGTACATTCGGGTAAATCTTTTTATTCTTTTTTGGACTTTTTTAGCGATCCTAAAAAATTTATGGAGATTTTATTAAAATTTCGTAGGGTACCATAAAAAAATAATAATAAAAAAGATACAGAAGTGATGGAAAAAATTGTATCTAACGAAATGTATCTTTTTTATTGTGAAATGTTTATAAATTTTTAAACAGGGATCAATTTATGTGAGCGGGTAAAGCACTAAAAATGTAGCCGACAATAATAAAAATGTATTGTGTGCGTGTTTTTCACTTTTTTTAAAACATTTTTTAGGTACTACTACTCCCAGCATGAAACACACTGTTCCATGATGGTAGTAGTAGTTACCTGTACTAATTGACAGATCACCGGGGTCCCTTGTGATCCTCTTGTATAGATGCGGCGGCAGCTCTTCTATGGTCCCCTGCACTCACGTATATATACACATATTCATATTTCCCGCAGAGCTGTGATTGGCCAGATGGTTCCAGCCAATCACAGCTCTCTCTGAGAAATAGGAATATGTGTATATATACGGCCGTGCAGGGGACCATAGGAGCGCGGCCGCCGCATCCATACATTATACAGGAGCATCACAGCGGGTGTCAGGAGTGATACCCGCAGTGATCTTTCCTTTACTACAAGTACTACTACTCCCAACATGGAGTACACTCTGCTCCATGCTGGGAGCTGTAGTACCTGCATTAATAGACAGATCGCAGCAGGTGTCAGAAGTTACACTCGCTGCGATATGTCTATTAATGCAGGTACTACAGCTCCCAGCATGGAGCAGAGTGTGCTCCATGTTGGGAGTATTAGTACCAGCAGTAAGGGACAGATCCCAGCGGATGTCACTCCTCCTGACACCCGCTGCTATCGCCCTTATGTGAATGTCGGGATCAGCTGTTCTCAGGGCTACAGAGCCGGGAGAACAGCTGACGCTGAGCCGTAGGTATACATCGTATATCTACTGCCCAGCAAGAACTTAAAGTGAACCTGCAATGTGTATACAGTATACACATTGCTGGCTCACTTAACCCCTTGCTGAGCTGTGCGTTATGCGCAAACCCAGCAAGGGAAGAGTTAACTTACACTGCTGGACAGTGTAGGTTAACCCTTTGGGCGGTATACACTATATACAGCTATCTATAGATAGCTGTATATAGTATATACAGAAGACGAAGTCCGCTTTCTTCCCTCGAGTATCGGGCAGGTCCGTGTAGCTCCGCCCCCCATTGATGACGTCATTAGGGGGGCGGAGCTACAGAAGGGAACAAGGCTAGTTAATCTGAAGCTCTGTTCACATTGTCCATTTTGTATAATGTGAACAGACCCTTCTGGCAGTGTCTACCCAGACAGAGAGACTCCAGCTGTTGCTAAACTACAACTCCCAGCATGCCCAGACAGCCATGCTGGGAGTTGTAGTTTTGCACCAATTGGTGGCTCCCTGTTTTGGTAGACATTGCATCATGGTTGCTCTCCCCAGCGGACAGCGCCAAAAATGTCATAACCAATTTTTTGTGTTTTTTTTCTTCTCGTTTCAGATCCGTGTATGCAGAGGATTACTGCAGATTCAATGGATTATGGCGGATTAATTTTTTTTTCTTTTAATAAAATGGTTAACGAGGGCTGTGGGGGAGTGTTTTTTTTAAATAAAATAATTTTTCCAATGTGTTGTGTTTTTTATTTAATTGAATTTTCAGGCTTAGTAGTGGAAGCCGGTCTTATTGACTGAATCCATTACTAAGCCAGGGCTTAGTGCTAGCCCCAAAAACAGCTAGTGCTAACCCCCAATTATTACCCCGGTACCCTCCGCCACAGGGGTGCCGGGAAGAGCTGGTACCAAAACGCCCGGAGCGTCAAAAATGGCGCTCCTGGGCCTAGGCGGTAACAGGTTGGCATTATTTAAGCTGGGAAGGGAGAGTAACAATGGTCCTCGCCCACCCTGGTAACGTCAGGCTGTTGCTGTTTGGTTGGTATTGTGCTGAGAATGCAAATACGGGGAACCCTATCGCCGCCCTTCCCAGAAACGATAGGTGCAATGAAATGACTGAAGGTCCACAAGTACATTTACCTTGAACTTGAATAACTTTACTGCAGTGCTTGCAATATCCAATGCGTAGTAACAGTCTCATATAAGAGTTCTTAGGTTGCTTAGCGACTGGCAGAAGTTGCGGACCTTGCATTAAACTTGTCTCTGAATTTAGGGAGTGATGTGCAGATCCATCCGGATTTAGGGGAAATATTGGGTCCGGTGATACTGCAGAGTGCTTAGGGAATGACACACTCTATAATTTAGATCATTCAGCCGTTGCTGCAAGGCTCAGGCCTAACTCACTGCGATATAGGTCTTCTCTCATCAAGAGCCAGGAGAAAGAGAGAGATAAGATGGCCGCCGCTCCCTTATATGGGCAGGGGGCGTGGCGATTTTGATTGGTCCGAACGTCTACCATTCACTTTACATGGTATCATGGGATTGCTTACATCACAGGATCTATACACATTGCAAAACCCAAAATGAGTCTAGAAATACCAAAGTGAGGCCTGGAACGCATCCAGAATGAGGCTTGGAGCGCATCACATGACTCGAGGGCCCTCTGACACCATGGAAACAAGTAATTAACCATTTATATACAGAAATAATACTATATACATTATTCTATGGACAAATTAGAAATCTATATAATATAATAGAGGCAACTAGGGGCAAACTGACTAACAGAGATTACTAAGTCCTAGGGACTCTGGCTACGGGGACCCATAGATAAATAAGTACCGTATGAAATGCGGTACTGGGATACCACATACAGCTATCTATAGATAGCTGTATATAGTGTATAACGCCCAAAGGGTTAACCTACACTGTCCAGCAGTGTAAGTTAACTCTTCCCTTGCTGGGCTTGCACATAGTGCACAGCTCAGCAAGGGGTTAAGTGAGCCAGCAATGTGTATACTGTATACACATTGCAAGCTCACTGTAAGTTCTTGCTGGGCAGTAGATATACGATGTATACCTACGGCTCAGCGTCAGCTGTTCTCCCGGCTCTGTAGCCCTGAGAACAGCTGATCCTGACATTCACATCAGGAGGATCGCAGCGGGTGCCAGGAGAAGTGACATCCCTGGGATCTGTTCCTTACTGCAGGTACTAATACTCCCAACATGGAGCACACTCTGCTCCATGCTGGGAGCTGTAGTACCTGCATTAATAGACATATCGCAGCGAGTGTAAATTCTGACACCCACTGCGATCTGTCTATTAACGCAGGTACTACAGCTCCCAGCATGAGGCAGAGTGTACTCCATGTTGGGAGTAGTAGTACTTGTAGTAAAGGAAAGATCACTGCAGGTATCACTCCTGACACCCGCTGTGATGCTCCTGTATAATGTATGGATGCAGCGGCTGCTCTCCTATGGACCCCTGCACGGCCGTATATATACACATATTCCTATTTCTCACAGAGAGCTGTGATTGGCTGGAACCATCTGGCCAATCACAGCTCTTCGGGAAATATGAATATGTGTATATATACGTGAGTGCAGGGGACCATAGAAGAGCGGCCACCGCATCTATACGTTATACAAGAGGATTGCAAGGGACCCCTGCGATCTGTCAATTAGTACAGGTAACTACTACTCCCATCATGGAAGAGTGTGTTCCATGCTGGGAGTAGTAGTACTACCTAAAAAATGTTTTTAAAAAAAGTGAAAAACACGCACACACTACATTTTTATTATTGTCGGCTACATTTTTAGTGCTTTACCCGCTCACAAAAAATGATCCCTGTTTAAAAATGAATAAACATTTCATAATAAAAAAGATACATTTCATTAGATACAATTTTTTCCATCACTACTGTATCTATTTTATTATGATTTTTTTTTATGGTACCCTACGAAATTTTTATAAAAAAGGTATCTCCATAATTTTTTTAGGATCGCTAAAGTCCAAAAAAAGAATAAAAAGATTTACCGAATGTACCCGAATACCGAATGTATCCGAAAAATCAAACTGTATCTGTATCCTTTTTATTATCTTTGTTATCAGAATGAATTATTTACGTCATTTAGGGATAACGAATGCATTCATTATTTACAGCTATTCGTATTATCGTGGCTATTCGGGAATGTTCAAAATATGTTTTCGTGCATTCGGATCGGTCCGAATGCCCGAAAACGGTAAAATTCGGTAAATTAGACATTCGTGCCGAACCGAATTGCACATGTCTAGAAGTTACACTGTACCAGGACATTGCGCCCACGACCTTACTGAAAAGACGCCTGATGAGACCCCTGTTGGATAAGCTACGGGACACTGGTATACAATACGCATGGCTGTTCCCGTTTGGACTGTCGGTGATCAAAGACGGCAAGAGGATTGCGATACGGACACCGTCTGATCTAGCTGGTGCCTGGGTTGCAGATCGGTATCGAGCCAGTAGAGATACCTTCATGGCTCCTGGCTGCGGTGGCGGAACCACTGCCGCCGCTCCCGGTCATCGGCGAATGGAAGAGGGTAGCCAGACCCCGTACTCCCAAGGCAAAGAAACAGGCCCTTGCCTCAAGCGCATAAGATGTGCGGTCCTGGAATTTACCTGTATGATGCCCCTGGAGCCACAGGACATCGCTAGAGTTCGTGGACGGAGCTTACTCGTTGTTGAGATGGGATTACGGTCCACCCCTTAGACTCTCCAGCGGAGACGGCACCTCCACGGACTAGGTAAACTCTCTTAGCCCATCTCTCTAACCCCATGTGCTATGGAAGGAGGATGACTAGTCCCGCTTGCCATTTAGAGACAGGATGTTGCCCATGCGCCCCTCAATCACCCTGCCACCCGAATCCGCCCCTTCACTCTCCCATTCTTAGGTTCCATAGCTACTGGGACTTGTTTGGACTGCATACTGGACTCCGATCGCCTTCACAACGGGTTGAGGTCTTCACAGCGAGCCAGCGTAATCTGAGACTCCCTCCCCCCCCCCCCTCAACTACTGCTCCAAGCAAGGACCCTGATAACCCCAGTCCTCTGGTCCCATCTCTCCCCCTCCCCCCCCCCCTCCTGTGGCCAGGTGAACCAGCGACTACACCCGGATCTACGGTACTCACATATGCCCTTACCTTTATCTCAACGACGAGACTTTTGATGTTTGCCTCCGTCTCTCCTGTATTCGGTTACTGTGTGCTATTTGGGGGTGTTGATTGGGTTATTACTCTTACTATCGTGCATAGTAGCTGATCCTCAATGTTCGCAATGTTTTTACTGGTTGTATTTCCACAAGATTGTCCCACCTGGTTAGGATGTTTCATGTTATCTTAATGTTAAGAGTGTATTAGTGTGCGCCTCAGGCTAGGATTTCCTATCATTTCCTACTTCTCCCCCCCCCCCCCCACTGGCACTCTCCCTACCACATTAGGTGCTAGGTACCTGAGTGCACCTGTTACCTGTAACGACTTTCACCCTCAGGTCATTTGAACTACTGCCCACTCTTACATATTGAATCACTGACCTTTTCTAAATCTTCCTTTTCTCACCTGTATTTCCTTACCCACCTTCTCTTTTCTCATTATTTTCTTTTATCTTCCTTTCTCTTCTCCCGCCCTCCCTCTCCACTCCGCTTCCAACATTTCCCTCTGATCCACTCTTCTCACCTGCCTACTACTTCACCTTACCTCCCCCCCCCACATCTCCCATTTCTTCTCCACTGCTTCTTCCTGCTCCACTTGCTTATCCTCTTTCTTCCATATACCCTCACTACACCTTCCGTTCCCTCACCCCCCCACCCTTTTCCTCCTCATCACAGTCTACTATTTCCATTT
Organism: Hyla sarda; assembly: GCF_029499605.1. Classification (NCBI taxonomy): domain Eukaryota; kingdom Metazoa; phylum Chordata; class Amphibia; order Anura; family Hylidae; genus Hyla; species Hyla sarda. Next base: position 108,825 of record NW_026607642.1, read on the forward strand.
TCCTCTTCCCTCAGCCCCATACTCCGGACTCGCCTACACTTCACCTCTATCATCTGCTCTCCTTCAAACATACATACTCCAACCCCCCCAGCCTTACGTAAGACTTCCCTTTGCTGCAGCTTAGATCTGGACACTTCCTCAGACAGAAATAGTTAAATATTTTCTATACATCCCCGAGTGTTCACTATGTCTGACAGAGCTCTCACAACCTTTGTCTCCTTCAATGTACGGGGACTGAACACTCCTCACAAGAGAAGCCATGCACTGAGGATTCTCCATAGATTGAAACCGTCAGTTGTTTATTTTCAGGAAACTCATTTTAAGTTGCACAAGATACCGAATTTACCACGCCGCTACTATGACCAGTGGTTCCACTCCTGCCATGACACCTCGGCATCTAAAGGTGTATCTATAGCCATACACAAAAGTTGCCCGATTAAGGTTCTACAGACTCTCTCTGACTCTGAGGGAAGATATCTTTTCCTAAATGTCCTATTGTACAATCGCAAGTTAACTCTGGTGAATCTATATGCCCCTAACAATGCCCAGGTGTCATGGCTTTTGGGGGCACTGGAAGACCTCCGGGCGTTTGCAGATGGTCCGGTGATATTAGGTGGTGATTTGAATGTTTCACTTAATCCGCTTTTAGTCACTTCTCAAGCACGTACTGCTGTTCCCCAGAGAACACTTGCCAAACTACACTCCAAACTAACTGATATATCTCTTATAGATGCAAGGAGACAGAGGAATCTTTCCATCCGGGACTACTCCCATTACTCGTCAGTACACAGATCCTACCACAGACTTGACTATTTGCTGCTCCACAAGTCTCTCCTCCCGACGCTCATGACCACAGGTATTGACTCTATTACTATCTCCGATCACGCTCCTGTACATCTTTCTTTGTCTCTGTCCCCTTTCCCCTCCATTTCTTGGTGCTGGAGATTGAATGAAGGCATCCTTTCTAATCAGACTGCTCTAGCTGACATTACGCAACAGTTATCCTTATACTTTGATTTAAACTCTAAGTCGGGAACGGCCTTCATGCGAGGGATATTCATTTCCTGGGGTTCCAAACTGAAGAAAGAGAGGCAGCGCAAGATCACTGACATTCTGTCTGAAATCTCCACCCTGGTGAGGATACACAAGCCTACCAGGGCGATAGCGATTCAGGAGACACTTAAATCCCTATGCACCACCCTTAATACTCTCCTCACCGAAAAATCAGCGAAGGCCTACCTCCACCACAGGCACCGTATTTATGCACACGGGGACAAGGGAGGTAAGCTCATGTCCACACTTATAAAGAAGGCGAGAACAAAACAACACATTCATGCAGTGAGAGATGAGAGAGGCCACCGGTATACAGACACGCCCTACATTGCTAAAGCTTTCCAGACGTTTTACACCTCTCTGTATAATTTATCAGAGGGAGAGTCCCCGGACTCTGCTTCCGGCCGTAGAGAGGCGACGAAAAGATTTCTGACATCACTAAATCTCCCTACTTTGGACGAACACATGCAGAGAGAACTCATGCTACCTATTACCCCTGTAGAAGTGCAGAGAGTGGTCTCTTTTTTCCCACCGGGGAAGAATCCGGGCCCGGACGGTCTTCCACTGGAATACTACCGTAAATATGCAGACGTTCTGATCCCCCACCTCACCTCTGTTTGCGAGGCTTTATTCCGTGGGTCTCCTCACCCTAAATAGTCCCTTGAAGCACATGTCACTCTCATTCACAAGGAAGGCAAGAACCCAGAAGACTGTGGGAGCTACAGACCAATATCACTTCTGAACTTAGACCTCAAAATCTGGGCTAAACTGCTCTCCTTGAGAATCAAGAGTCATCTTCCCCACTTAGTAGACGTGGACCAGTCGGGATTTGTACCAGGTAGGGAGGGTCGCACGAACACATTGAGACTGCTAACTGCGATCCAACATGCTCACATGAAAAGACTGCCCCTTGTCCTTCTTGGCGTTGACGGCATTTGATAGGGTCAATTGGGAGTATATGAAGGAGACACTACACCGCTTCGGATTTCCCCCGCAGTTTATAACAGCTCTTATGTCCCTTTACACACAACCGTATGCTTCGTTGATGGTCAACGATGACATATCCCCCCGTTCCGGATCACAAACGGGACCAGACAGGGATGGCCTCTGTCCCCAACCCTTTTTATACTTACAATGGAAACGCTTTTACAGAGAGTTCGACAGTTGACCAGTATCTCAGGATACAAAACCCCGAGGGGAGAGCTTAAAGCACTAGCCTTCGCAGATGATTTACTATTTCTCTTAAGTGACCCTGCACACGGACTGCCTAGTTTATTAGACCTGTTTGTAGACTTTTGCTCGCTGTCGAACTTTAAAGTAAACGTTTCTATGTCGGAATTATTAAACATTACTTTATCTGCAGCTAAGATTAAGGAGATCGACTCCCTGTCCCCTTTCCCCTCGGCCAAATTGTCACTCACGTATCTAGGGGTTAAAATACCTAGCTCGCTCACAAGCATTTTTCAACTTAACTTTAAACCCCTACTAGCAGAGATTAAAGAGACATTGGCTGGATATGATCTTCCCCTGATCCTATGGATGGGTAGGAAAAACCTGATTAACTGCTATGTGCTCCCTAAGGTTAGATACACATTACAGATGCTACCGATCACATTACCTGCCTCCTTCTTCTCCAGCGTCAAGTCTCTCTTTTCTAACTTTATTTGGAAGCAAAAGAGGCCTAGGTTAGCATATTCGCTACTCTCTCGCACAAGCGCCCAGGGGGGAATGGATGCGCCAGATGTGGAGAAACTCTACAACCTGATACAGCTCCGCAGATGGATAGATTTAATTAGTCTCCTACCGAACTCGCCTATCACTCTAGAGGTGGCATCAGTCGACTACTCTGGTGATCTATTGACAGACTTATGGCTCCCTCCTACATCACGTAGCCTCGCGCGTAACAAAGACGTCCTGTTCTCTGGTGTTTTATGTACTGCTCGTCTCCTGCTTCCCTCACTTTCCCCCTCTCTTTCCCCTCTACTACCTTCTTCTGTGCTGCCTGTGGTCGTGGGCGGTGGGGTGGTGGATCACCCAGATATATGGAATAAATTGGCCCACATACCCTTATCACAACTGTTCCCGAACGGAAGGATTCTAACAGAGACAGAAGTCAGGATGCTTTTCCCAGATACCAGTTTGACTTTTCTGCACATAGCTCACTTTCAGAAATGCAGTAGACTCTTTATAGAGGGCTCTCTACCCCTCAGGGAACTTACAGACTTTGAGTCAGATGTAGCCTCCCTTGACGTGAAACATAGGAAACTCTCGGCCTTACGCACACTATATGATGCCTGCTCCCCGTTCCGTCCCCCAGGTTTTCTGCTGTCTTGGGAGAGAGAGTTAGACATATCTTTTACGAGAGAAGAGCAGAAGTTCATACTGACTCCCAGTAGGGGATTCTCGAGATGTGTCCGACTTCAGGAATCACAATACAGACTAACCTCGAGATGGTACAGGACGCCTGATTTCACAAGTTAACAGACTCCGCTCTCTGCTGGAGATGTAAGCTTCACACCGGTACCCATTTCCACATCTGGTGGACGTGTCCGCTTATTGCCCCACATTGGAGGGAGGTGGAGGACACATGCTCCAAAATCATTGGCAAGAAAATCTCACTATCGCCGGCGTCTGCGCTTTTGGGATGCCCAACCGTTACGTATTCCCCAGACAAGTCCTCATTGATCACACATTTGATCATGGCAGCCAAACAACTGATTCCCCTTACATGGCTGCAGTCCTTCCCCCCTTCAATTGCGGAGTGGCTGACGAAAGTCCAACAGATCCATGTATTTGAAGAGATGTCCAGTAGAGCTATTAGAACGTTAGATGCACACCGCATTGTCTGGGGACCATGGCGAGCATACTCACTAAACTGATGGATGGAGGAGAACTACAAAGAAGTTTTCCTCTACCCTTTTTTTTGTATGATTTCAATGCAAGGGAAATGTATTATACGTTACGTGGTCTTACAGCATTATGACTGTCACTCCCTGTCACATGCCTCCCCCCCACCCCTACCCACACCTTCTCCCCTCACCCCTCCCCCCCCACCCTACTCCACACCTCCCTATCCCCACTCCCTCCTCCTTATGTTACAACTCAGATGTTAATAAGTGCAGGTCAATGTTTTGATGCCAGATCTGTACTGTTATCTATACTATGATGGAGAAGGCGCTGCTGCGACAGCGACCCCCTCGCCTACCTTTGTTCCTTATCTCTTTGTATTGTGCGTTAATGACTTTAAAATAAAATAAAAACTTGTTTGGAAAAAAAAAGTCTGATGTGTAAGTGAAAAAAAAATGTTTACACTAAAATGCTGTTTTTCCCCCAAATTTTACATTTTTACAAGGGGTAATAGGAGAAAATGACCCCCAAAATTTGTAACCCCCTTTCTTCTGAGTGTGGAAATACCCCATGTGTGGATGTCAAGTGCTCTGCTGGTGAACTACAATGCTCAGAAGAGAAGGAGCGCCATTGAGCTTTTGGAGAGATAATTTGTTTGGAGTGGTAGTCAGGGGCCATGTGCATTTACAAAGCCCCCGTGGTGCCAGAACAATGGACCCCACACATGTGACCCCATTTTGGAAACTACATCCCTCACAGAATTTTATAAGGAGTGCAGTGAGTATTTACACCCCACTGATGTTTGACAGGTCTTTGGAACAGTGGGCTGTGCAAATTAAAAATTACATTTTTCATTTTCACGGACCACTGTTCCAAAAATCTGTCAGACACATGTGGGGTGTAAATGCTCACTGTACCCCTTATTACATTATGTGAGGGGTGTAGTTTCCCAAATGGGGTCACATGTGTGGGGCGGGGTCCATTGTTCTGGCACTATGGGGGCTTTGTAAACACACGTAGCCTTCAATTCCGGACAAAATTTACCTTCAAAAGCCCAATGGTGCTCCTCTCTTCTGAGCATTGTAGTTCGCCCGCAGAGCACTTTCCATCCACATATGGGGTATGTTCTTACTCAAAAGAAATGGGGTTACAAATTTTGGGGGGCTTTTTTCCTATTTTCTGTTTTTTTATTTTCCTATCCAACTTTAATGAAAAATTCTTCAAACACCTGTGGGGTGTTAAGGCTCACTATACCACTTGTTACATTCCTTGAGGAGTGTAGATTCCAAAATGGGGTCATATGTGGGTATTTCTTTTTTTGCGTTTATGTCAGAACCGCTGTAAGATCAGCCACCCTTGTGCAAATCACCAATTTAGACCTTAAATGTACATAGTGCACTCTCCCTCCTGAGCGTTGTGGTGCGTCCGCAGAGCATTTTACGCCCACCTATGGGGTATTTCCGTGCTCAGGAGAAATTGCGTTACAAATTTTAGGGGTATTTTTTCCCTTTTACTGCTTGTGAAAATAAAAAGTATGGGGCAACACCAGCATGTTAGTGTAAACATTTTTATTTTTTTACACAGGCTGGTGTAGCCCCATACTTTTCCTTTTCATAAGGGATAAAAGGAGAAAAAGCCCCCCAAAATATGTAGTACAATTTCCCCCAATTATGGAAATACCCCATGTGTGGCCCTAAACTGTTTCCTTGAAATATGACAGGACTCTGAAGTGAGAGAGCGCCATGCGCATTTGAGGACTAAATTAGGGATTGCATAGGGGTGGACATAGGGGTATTCTATCCCAGTGATTCCCAAACAGGGTGCCTCCAGCTGTTGCTAAACTCCCAGCATGCCTGGACAGTCAGTGGCTCTCTGGAAATGCTGGGAGTTGTTGTTTTGCAACAGCTGGAGGCTCCATTTTGGAAACACTGCCGTACGATACGTTTTTCATTTTTATTGGGGGGGAACAGTGTAAGGGGGTGTATATATAGTGTTTTACCCTTTATTATGTGTTAGTGTAGTATTTTTAGGGGACATTCGCACTGGCGGATTACAGCGAGTTTCCCGCTAGGAGTTTGCGCTGTGGCGAAAAATTTGCCGCAGCTCAAACTTGAAACATAAACCCCACTGTAAACTCGCCCGTGTGAATTTTCCCTGTATGTTCACATGGGAGGGCAAACCTCCAGCTGTTTCATAACTACAACTCCCAGCATGTACTAACGGACCGTGCATGCTGGGAGTTGTACTTTTGCAATAGCTGGAGGCACACTGGTTGGAAAACCTTCAGTTAAGTTCTGTTACCTAACTCAGCACTTTCTAACCAGTGTGCCTCCAGCTGTTGCAAAACTACAATTCCCAGCATGTACTGATCGCCGAAGGTCATGCTGGGAGATGTAGTTATGCAACAGCTGGAGGTACGCAACTACAACTCCCAGCATGCCAAGACAGCTGTTTGCTATTTGGGCATTCTGGGATTTGTAGTTTTGCAAAAGCTGGAGGGTCACAGGTTGGAGATCACTGTGCATTGATCTCCAAACTGTGGGCCTCCAGATGTTGCAAAACTACAAATCCCAGCATGCCCAGACTGCAAACTGCTTTGTGGGCATTCTAGGAGTTGTAGTTTTGCAACATCTGGAGGGCTCCAGTTTAGAGACCACTGTATATTGGTCTCAGACTGTAGACCTCCAGATGTTGCTAGGCAACTCACCGGCTTTCGTAGGATCCAGGGAGCCGCATCGCCGTCCTCCTCTTCTGCCGCCGATCACCCCTGCCGATTGCCGCCTGCTGCCGCCGCCGGTTAGTGATTGGGCTTCGATGCCGGATCCTGTCGGTTTCCCCGTTCTGCCCAGCCTACTGTGGGTGGGTAGAAAGGGGAAACTGAAAGTTAACCCCCCTGCCCCCGATCTGCAATTGGTTGTCGCTTCTTGATGACCATTAGCAGGGATAGGAGGGGTGGCACCCCTGCCACCTCACTCCAATCCTTTCAGAGGGATCGTGGGTTTCTTTGACAACCGCGATCCCCTTTATATACTGGTCACCATAGACCCGTATGACCCGGAATCGGCGCAAATCGCCGGTGTAAATACACCGGCGATTTGCAGCGATCGCTGACATGTTGCATGGGATGCATGCTGACTGATTTCAGCTGGGATCCCGGTCCGGTCCCCGCCCGGCGTGTGGTGGGGACCGGAATTCACAGGGGCGTATGGATACGCCCTGAGTCCTTAACGATCAAAAACCCAGGGCGTATCCATATGCCCTGGGTCCTTAAGGGGTTAAGGGGTTAATAATAGTAATAGTAATAATAATAATTATACTGTTTCTACCATATCCACTTATCCAGAGATATTATGCTAGAGATATATTGTCATCCTCCATTCCTGGGAATCCACCTCTCCCCTTCTACAGATCTCTGATTCCTTAATCATCCAATAGGGGGGCTTGTTTCCCACTTATGTTTCTAGGTGGACAATATCTTCTGTCTCCATTACAAGCTGTATGTCCAATATGGGAAATGTGCCTTGAATTATGCAGCTCCTCGCTCACTTGTTAATGTATCAAGTGACCCAGAGCCCACCACGTGGAGGTGGCTGCATTTCGGGCTCCTCCCCACCCCCACCCCCAACCATATGCAGACCTTGTGTGACCCAATCAGCATCTTGTTAAACTGGTTCACATTGATCGTCAATGGCCTTTGCTGTAATACTTCTTAGCTTTGTATGTAGGAAGTAAAATGGCATCTTGAATGTGGTCATCATGCCGGTTACTGTCCATTTGGCCATGGCCCATGCTCCAACCCAAACATTGGATACATAATTGGGCCACTTCAGTTTGCTTTTAGCATATTGCCAAGTCCGCTGCAGCCAAGACACTTTGGGCTCCGAGGCATCTTCAGAGGTTGTTGGTAAATCCATCTGGTTATCCGCCATGGTGACTGTCACATGATCGCTGTGCCTGGATTCATGTGGGTCTGAATTGTCACCTAAAGCCATGTCAATAGCCACATCTGCTCGCTGACCACGGTGCTTAATCTTCTTCCCAGGTATTTTATGGATCTCATAATATGGTGGAGTGACCTTATAATGATATAGGTTAGTATACCGCCAAAGGAAACTCGTCACGTAATGTATGAGACACACGACAGGCACAGAGAGAACTGGGATATCTGCAAAATAGCGACAGGATACAATATATTAGACCTATATTCATTCATTTATTTATGTATATATATATATATATGTAAATACATATGTTCATATATATGTATATATATATATATATATATATATATATATATATATATATATATACTTTTTTTGTTAAAACTGTAATTTATACAGCAAACTATAAATATTTTATAGGCTATATGCTAGAAGATTAGATGTCATGGATCACTGTATTGTCACTGTATGAAGCTTTTTTTAAACTTATGTGTGACTAAAACATTGTTATTATAATTATATTACTACTATTATTATATTATTTCACTAATATCAGAGTAGCTTCCCATGTTTTCTTTTAGAAGGCAAAATACTTAAAGCATTGATTCACAAACTGAAATCATTTATCTCACAGGAATAAACATTTGCTCAATTGCTGTAAGAGACTTAAAGGAGTACTCTGCCTCTAGACATCTTATCCCCTACCCAAAGGATAGGGGATAAGATGTCTGATTGCAGGGGTCCCGCAGCTGGTACCCCAGCGATCTCTGTGCAGCACCCAGCGTTCATTCAGCATTCGACAGGGTCGCAACTTCACGGCCACGCCCCTCGTGAGGTCACACCACAACCTACCCATAGACTTACATTGAGGGGGTGTGGCCCTAATGTCACAACCCCCGCCGCCCGCTCCAAGCGTTTGGAACAAAATGTGCCGAACGCTGGGGAAGCCCCCCTTTAAAGCCACCCAGGATAGACTGTACAAGAGAACATCAGTAACTTTACTGCACTCTACTATATTAACTTTACACTAATACATTCATGTTAAATCCATTTATAAACAGAAATTTTGGAAGCTTTCATTATTCCTACCTCTTAGCTTCATGGTCGCCGTCCCTACAGGATCCTTTTGCCTAAATAGACAAAATTCTCTTCAATTTGCAAAATAAGCGCAGGTCTAGTAGGAGAACGTGTTCACCCGCCGAACCGAGGAAATAAGTGTTAGGGATTGGATTCTACCCTGGAGAAAGTCTCTTTGATGTGTGATGTCACAGCAGATGACATCACGTGTATGTGTATCCATTGTAATGGCTGTACTGTACTTTACTTACACTATGTACAGTTATACTGGGGGTTTACAAAGGATTTGAAGATTACAGTTTTAACCCCTTCAGGGTTACAGCCCTTTTTGGTCTTGAGGACAAAGGACATTTTCATTTTTACATTTTTCATTTTTTCCTCCTCCCCTTCTAAGAGCCATAAATCTTTTAATTTTCCACCCAAAGACCAATATGAGTTGTTGTTTATTTTGCGACCAACTGTACTTTGTAATGTACGGTAACATAAAATGTACGGTACTATAAAAAAATATATATATATTATTTACGGCTGGAAATTGAAAAGAAAACCACAATTTGGCAACTTTTGAGGGTTTTCGTTTTTATTCACTGACATGTTCTTTTTATACTGCGGGTCAATGCTTGGGTAAACGCTTTACTCTTTTTGTACTGCTTCAAAAAAATCTAACTTTTTGAACAATATGAGTATGTTTTAAACTGTATGAGGGCTAATTGTTTGCTGTATACGGAAAAATAAAAAAAAAGTTATAGAGGTCAGAAGAGGACAATTTTAAACGTACTAATTTTGGTGTAAAAGTAATAATTTTTTTTAACAGAAGTAAAACAAAATCAAACCTTAATAAGCTGTGTATCAATTTAATCGTATGGATCTACAGAATAAATATAAGGTGTCATTTTTACCGAAAAGTGCACTGTGTAGAATCTGAAGCCCCGAAAAAAAAAAATCAGAATGGAGTTTTTTTTTCCCCCCTAGTTTTGCCGTAGATTTTGTGGTGAAATGATTGTTGTCATTACAAAGTACAATAGGTGGCACAAAAAAACAGCCCTTATAGGACTCTGTATGTAGAAAATTGAAAGTGTTATGATTTTAAGAAGGTGAGGAGGAAAAAACTAAGTGCAAAAATGAAAAAACCTGTCCTGAAGGGGTTAAAAATATATAAATACCGTATATCCCGACGTATAAGACGACTTTTTAACCCCAAATTTTCTTCTGAAAAGCCGGGGGTCGTCTTATACGCCGGGTATTGAGGTCCGGGATAGGAAAACTTCTGATTATCTGTCCGGGCCGGCTCCTGTGTGTAGCTGCAGGCGGGGGCCGGCCAGAGCAAGTAAAAACTAATACTGTATACTAAAAACCAGGGTGCCTCCAGCTGTTGTGAAACTACAACTCCCAGCACGGCAAAGTTGGGGGTCGTCTTATACGCCAAGTCATCTTATACGCCGGCATGGTCACTGCACCTGCACTCACATTTAAAGAAGATCTGTAGTGCTTATAACTTATCCCCCATCCTAAGGATAGGGTATAAGTTATAGATCACGGGGGGGTACGAGCGATCGGGCCCCCCGCCATCTTCTGTACGGGGCCACAGTTATGTACAGGAAAGGGGGCATTCCGTCCCCGCTTGACGCGGCAGAGGGCACGCCCCTCCATGTATTTCTATGGAAGTCATGGAAGGGCGTGCCGGCTGCCGCGTCATGCGGGAACAGAATGCCCCCTTTCCTGTTCATTGCCACGGCCCCATACAGGAGATCGTGGGGGGCCCCAGTGCTCGGACCCCCCCACGATCTATAACTCATCCCCTATCCTTAGGTTGGGGTATAAGTTATAAGCACTAAAGATCTCCTTTAACCTGTTGGGGATGGAGGGCATACCTATACGCCCTCCGCCCACCACCTTTCTATAATGCGGGGCCACACCGTGGCCCAGCGTCATAGCGGGTCGGGCCAGGCCCCTAACAACAGCCGGGAGCCGAGGCTAATAGTGAGCAGCACTGATCGTGGTTTCGCGCGCTATTAACCCTTTAGATGCAGCGTTCAACTTGATCACTGTCCGAACGCCGAATGACTGCTCAGTGCCTGAGATCCAGGTATGAGCAGTCAAGCGGCAGAATCATTGATCAATGGTTTCCTATGAGAAACCATTGATCAATGTAAAAGATCAGTGTGTGCAGTGTTATAGGTCCCTATGGGAGCTATAACATTGAAAAAAAAAGTGAAAAAAGCTTGAATCACCCCCCTTTTCCCGTAAAAAAAAAATCCAAAAACTGTGTAAATAAACATATATGGTATAGCCGCATGCAGAAATGTCGGAATTATAAAAATATATAGTAAATTAAACCGCACAGTCAATGGTATACGTGCAAAAAATAAGCCATCATATGGAGCCATCATATGGAGGAAAAAACTAAAGTGCAAGAACGGGAAAACCCTCCGTACCCAAGGGGTTAATCCCTGGACATGTTTTATTCATATGGTTATGCTTGTATGGGCACTTAATCTGTGATTTGTTGTTTTCATCGGTACCACATTTGTGTATATGTGATTTTTGATAACTTTTTATTCCTTTTTTTTTCCCCGGGATGTGATCACAATTCAGCATTGGACTTTGTTATTTTTATGTTTTATGTCGTTCACCGTATGGAGTCATTAACGTTATATTTTAGTCATTCAGACTATTCTACCAAATATGTTGATTTATTTTATTTAAATAAAAAAAAATTTTTTATAAAATGGGAAAAGAGGGGGAATTCATTTTTTATTGGAGGAGGCACTTATTCCCTTTATTAAACTGTAACAGTTAATAGCTATATTTAGATTTTTAACCCCTTAAGGATGCAGCTCATTTTCACCTTAACAACACGGCCCTTTTTTGCAAATCTGACCACTGTCACTTTATATATGAATAACTCTGGAATGATTTTACTTTTCATTCTGATTCTGAGATTGTTTTTTCGTGACATATTCTACTTTAACATAGTGGTAATTTTTGTCGTTACTTGAATCTTTTCTTGTTGAAAAATCCCAAAATATAGAAAATTTTGCATTTTTCTGCCTGTAAGGAAAATGGACATTCCAAATTATATATTGATTCACAAATACAATGGGGGACATTTATCAAGGGATTTAGAGCTCTTTTTTTGCTTACAAAAGTCGCAGAAAAAGTCGCATTAGCACTTAAGCAATTTTTTGTGCGACTTTTGGCTGTAAGCAAAAAGCTACAAAAAAGCCTACGAAAGTAAATTTTATTTTTTACTTTTCAGTGGTCAGGGATTTATCAAGTGCGAAAGTCGCATAAAAAGTCGCAAGCCCTCAAAAACTGCATAAATATAAGCCAGCTCGGAGCTGGCACACAAAACGGCTTTTGAGAGCAAATTTTATATTTCCCGCTGGCAGCCGTGATCACAGCTCCAGCGGGAAATATATTGCAACTGTACAAAGGAGCCCGGGCTGGCATCACTCTGCAGCCGCCCAGCTCTGTCTGATTCTAACCCCGCTACCCTAACATAATGACATCCCCCCCTTGTTTCCCACCCGCCTGCGCTGCACATCTCCCATCTGTCTGCTACCTGTTGCAAGACTACAACTCCCAGCATGTCCATACAGTGAGGGCATGCTGGGAGTTGTAGTATTGTAGCGGGCGGACAATGTGCGGCGCGGGCGGGTGGAAGACAAGGGGGGTGGGGGTTATATAAAGCAGTGTCCCCATCCCCATCATTGTATTAGGGTAGCGGGGATAGAATCGGAGGAACCCGGGCGGCTGAAGACTGATTCCAGCCTGGGCTCCTTTTAACAAACCTCGGCGCAGCAGAGTTTCTATTTCCCTTAATGTAATTTCATATTTCCCACTGGGTCCCGTAATTGGCCAGGACCGAGCAGCCAATCACGGGAAATTTGATATTACATTAGGGACTAAAAGCTCCGCGGTTCCGCTAGATGTTAAAAGGAGCCCGGGCTGGCATCAGTCTGCACCCTCCCGGGCTCCTAAGATATCCTGCGGCGCCGTGGTAAGGTGCCCGGGCTAACCTCACTCAGCAGCCCCCCACGGGACTCCCACAGCCGTCAGGGAGATGTGTAGGTGTACTTACTGTAAGGACATGCTGGGAGTTGTAGTTGTGTGGCAGGTGACAGGCTTTTCACCTGCCCCCCTACAACTCCCAGCATGCCCTTACAGTAAATATATGCTGGGAGTTGTAGTCATGTGGTGCGGGAGATTGTTACCCCCGCCCCCCCCCCCCCCACACACACACACACTACAACTCCCAGCATATCCTTACTGTAAGGGCATGCTGTGAGTTGTAGTCATGTGGGGCGGGAGATTGTCACCCCCCCCCCCTACAACTCCCAGCATGCTCTTACTGTAAGGGCATGCTGGGAGTTGTAGTCAGGCGCGGACGGGTGACAATAAATGTATTAACCTATTTTTCTTTTTTTTTTCCTCATTTCAGATCCATGTATCCTGTGGACTATTGCGGATTTGGTGGACTGCTTCAATGACCAGCGTCTTTTTTAAACCTGTTTAATGTTAATGAGAGTGTTTTTTGGAATAACATTTTTTGAAACGTGTTGTGTTTTTATTTTTTTTATTACTTGAAAGGCTTAGTCTAATAGACGGAATCCATTACTAAGCCTATGCTTAGTGTTAGCCCCCAACACAGCTAGCGCTAACCTTCAATTATTACCCCGGTACCCACCGCCACAGGGGTGCCGGGAAGAGCCGGTACCAATAGGCCCGGAGCATCAAATATGGCGTTCCTGGGCCTAGGCGGTAACGGGCTGGCATTAATTAGGCTGGGGAGGGCCAGTAACAATGGTCCTCGCCCACCCTGGTAACATCAGGCTGTTGCTGCTTGGTTGGTATTTGGCTGAAAATAAAAATAGGGGGAACCCTATGCGTTTTTTTTTTTTTTATAATTATTCATGCAAAACAAAGATAAGGTTCCCCCTATTTTTATCCAAATACCAACCAAGCAGCAACAGCCTGATGTTACCAGGGTGGGCAAGGACCATTGTTACTGGCCCTCCCAAGCCTAAATAACACCAGCCTGTTACCGCCTAGGCCCAGGAGCGCCATATTTGAGCCTCTGGGCCTGGTGGTACCGGCTCCTCCCAGCACCCCTGTGGTGGTGGGTAACGGGGAAATAATTGGGGGTTAACGCTAGCTGTTTTGGGGGCTAATGCTAAGCTTCAGCTTAATAATGGACTCTGTCTATAATACTGCTTCCACTACTAAGCCTGCCAAGTAAATAAAAAAAAACAACACATTTAAAAAAAAATGTATTCCAAAAAAACACTCCCCCAAAAGTCCTCATTCATCATTTTATTAACATTAAACCAAAAAAATGCTAATCACTGCACTCCCCTGAATCTAAAGTAATCCACAAGATACACGTATCTGAAATGAGAAGAAAAAAAATTAGTTAGTACATTTAGGGTAAAAAAAAAGTGGTAAAAAGGGTAAAAAAAAAAAACATACATACCGTATATACTTGAGTATAAGGCGAGTTTTTCAGCACGATTTTTCGTGCTGAAAACACCCCCCTCGGCTTATACTCGAGTGACCTCTCCGCCCTCAGTGGTCTTCAACCTGCGGACCTCCAGATGTTTCAAAACTACAACTCCCAGCAAGCCCGGGCAGCCATCGGCTGTCCGGGCTTGCTGGGAGTTGTAGTTTTGAAACCTCTGGAGGTCCGCAGGTTGAAGACCACTGCGGCCTTCGACATCATCCAGCGCCCCCTTTCACCCCCTTTAGTTCTGTACTCACCTCCGCTCGGCGGGACGGTGCTCCGCTGGTCCAGTGCTGCAGGACTGTGCGGTGGGAGGTCGTCTGGTGGGATAGTGGTTCCGAGCTGCCATCTTCACCGGGGGGGGGGGGGGGGGGCCTCTTCTCCGCGCTTCGGGCCCGGAATAGTCACATTGCCTTGACGACAATGCAGGGGGACGTTCATTACCAACGTCCATCTGCGTCGTCATCAAGGCAACGCCTCTATTTCGGGCCCGAAGCGCGGAGAAGAGGCCCCCCCGGTGAAGATGGCAGCCCGGAGTACAGAACTAAAGGGGGTGAGAGGGGGGGCTAGATGATATTGAAGGCCGCAGTGGTCTTCAACCTGCGGACCTCCAGAGGTTTCAAAACTACAACTCCCAGCAAGCCCGGGCAGCCGATGGCTGCCCGGGCTTGCTGGGAGTTGTAGTTTTGAAACCTCTGGAGGTCCGCAGAAGACCACTGTATCAGACATTGACAAGCGGTGATGGTGAAGGTGGGGGGGGGGCTGATGACAAGGGGATGATGACAAGGGGATGATGAAGGGGGTCGGGATGATGACAAGGGGATGATGACAAGGGGATGATGAAGGGGGGGTGTGTGGGATGATGAAGGAGGGGATGATGAAGGGGGGGTGTGGGATGATGACAAGGGGATGATGAAGGGGGGGTGATGACAGGCGGTGATGATGAAGGAGGGGATGATGACAGGCGGTGATGATGAAGGGGGAATGATGACAGGCGGTGATGATGAAGGGGGGATGATGACAGGCGGTGATGATGAAGGGGGGATGATGACAGGCGGTGATGAAGAAGGGGGGATGATGACAGGGTGATGATGAAGGGGGGATGATGACAGGCGGTGATGATGAAGGGGGGTGATGACAGGGTGATGATGAAGGGGGTGTTAATGACGGGGGTCTGGATGATGACAGGGGGGATGATGTATTTCCCACCCTAGGTTTATACTTGAGTCAATAACTTTTCCTGGGATTTTGGGGTGAAATTAGGGGCCTCGGCTTATATTCGGGTCGGCTTATACTCGAGTATATACGGTGTGTGTGTGTGTGTGTGTGTGTGTGTGTGTGTGTGTGTGTGTGTGTGTGTATATATATATATATATATATATATATATATATATAAAAATTCAAAGCTGCAAAATTGTGTTCTGTAGTCATTTATTGGTTTTTGCTTATGTGTGCAAAAAAAAAAATGGTATTCAAAAGTGATTTATTGGTTTTTGCTTATGTAAGCCAAATTTATCAACCCCCTGTGGTAGTTTAATAATGTGTCACACAAAAGCAAAACCAAAAGCAAGAAAAAAATGCCAACAGAACTCGATTACCAAAGCAACAATGATAAATGTCCCCGAATATGTCTACTTTATGTTTGCATCGTAAAGTTTTCATGTTTTTACTTTTTTAAGACATTAGAGGGCTTCAAAGTATAGCAGCATTTTTTCAAACTTTTCACAAAAAATTAAAAATCAGAATTTTTCAGGGACCAGTTAAGTCTGAAGTGGATTTGAGGGGCCTTTCTGTGAGAAATATACCACAAATGACCCCATTGTAGAAACTGCACCCCTCAAAGTATTCAAATGCCATTAAGAAAGTTTGTTAACCCTTTAGTTGTTTCACAGGAACAGCAGCAAAGTGGAGGAGAAAAATTAAGATTTCCATTTTTTATACTAACATGTTCATGTAGCCCAAATTTTTTTTCCATTTTTGTAAGGGTTCTTAGGCGAAAAAGTCCCACAAAATTTGTAGCCCAACTTCTCTTGAGTATGGAAATACCTCATATATTGAAGCAAAGTGCTCTGTGGGCCCACAACATGGCTCAAAAGGGAAAGAGCAACTGTGGGATTTTAGAGGGTGAATATTGCTGAAATGGTTTTTGGGGGGCATGTTGCATTTAGCAAGCCCCAATGGTGTCAGAAAAGCAAAAAAAAAAAAAAAAAACATGGCACACTATTTGGGAAACGACACCCCTCCAGGAACGTAACAAGGGGTACAGCGAACCTTAACATCTCACAGGTGTTTAACAGGTTTGCATTTAAGTTGGACTTGAAAGTGAAAAATTAGATTGTTATACCCCTTGTTATGTTCCATGAGGGATGCAGTTTCCAAAATGGGGTCACATGTGGGTGTTTTTTTTTTGTGCGTGTTTATGTCAGAACCGTTGCAACTATCAGCCACCTCTGTGCAAATCACCAATTTAGGCCTTAAATGTACATATTGCGCTCTCACTACTGAGCCTTTTCGTGCCTCTGCAGAGCATTGTACGCCCACATATGGGGTATTTCTGTACAAATTTTGGGGGTCTTTTTTGAAAATAAAAAGTATGGGACGACAATAGCATGTTAGTGTAAAAAAACATACTGGTGTAGACCCCAACTTTTCCATTTTATAAGTGGTAAAATTAGAAAAAGCCCCCAAAATTTGTAACGCAATTTCTCCCGAGTACGGAAATACCCCATATGTGTCCCTAAACCGTTTCCTTGAAATATGACAGGGCTCCAAACTGAGAGAGCACCATGCGCATTTGAGGACTAAATTAGGGATTTGCATAGGGGAGGACCCGGATGCAAGCATTACAATTGACTCTGCTACCATAAATACCCTACAGCAGTGTTTCCCAAACAGGGTGCCTCCAGCTGTGGCAAAACTCCCAGCATGCCTGGTCAGTCAATGGCTGTCCGGCAATGCTGGAAGTTGTTGTTTTGCAACAGCCGGAGGCTACTTTTTGCAAACAGTGCCGTACCAGACGTTTTGAATTTTTATAGGGGGGGGGGGTTTACACTGTGTAAGGGTATATGTAGTGTATTACTCTTTATTTTGTGGTAGCGTAGTGTAGGATTTTTAGGGTATATTCACACGGGCAGGGGTTCATAGTGAGTTTTCCGCTGGGAGTTTGAGCTGCGGTGGAAAATTTTATGCAGCTCAAATTTGTAGCGGGAAACTTACTGTAAACCCCAGCTCGTGTGAATGTACCCTGTACGTTCACATTAGGGGGGGGGGGTCAAACCTCCAGCTGTTGCAAAACTTCAACTCTCAGCATGGACTCACAGACCGTGCATGCTGGGAGTTGTAGTTTTGCCACAGCTGGAGGCCCACTGGTGAGGAAAACCGTGTTAGGGAACAGACAAACTCAGTGCTTCCCCACCAGGGTGCCTCCAGCTGTTACAAAACGAACACTCCCAGCATGCACGGTCTGTCAGTGCATGCTGGGAGTTGTAGTTTTGCAACAGCTGGTGGCACACTGGTGGGGAACCACTTAGTTAGGTTCTGTTACCTAACTGTGTTTCCTCACCAGGGTGCCCCCAGCTGTTACAAAACGAACACTCCCAGCATGCACGGTCTGTCAGTGCATGCTGGGAGTTGTAGTTTTGCAACAGCTGGAGGCACACTGGTGGGGAACCACTGAGTTAGGTTCTGTTACCTAACTGTGTTTCCTCACCAGTGTGCCTCCAGCTGTGGCAAAACTACAACTCCCAGCATGCACTGATGGCTAAAGCGCATGCTGGGAGTTCTAGTTATGCAACAGCTTGAGGCACGTGTTCAGTGGCGTCGCTAGGGGGGGGGGGGGGGGCAGAGGGGGCCACAGCCCCCCCTACATCATGATTGGCCCCCCCTTGTGCCCCCCTAGCAGCAGTAGGTCACTAGCAGCTCTCATGGCCATCAGGGGGGTACCGCTAGTTCACCAGTAAGGGGCATCCTTTTTTTAAATAAACCTTCAGCCTGCAGCCCTGTCACCACGCAGGGGCCGCGCTATGCAGACTGGGAAGAGCAGACAGGAAGCTCCTCCCCCTCTCTCACTCCCCTGTATACTGGACCTTGTGGAGCAGGCCCGCTGTGTGTATACAGGCCCGGACACCACCAGTATGGAAGACTTACCTGCCCAGTGCCCACTGCTCATGCTGCCCTTTTAAAGTAAGTAACTTGCTTGGGGGAGAGGGGGAAAGTTGTAGTTCGGGAGACAGTGGGAGGTAGTTCAGTGTTTCCCAACCAGGGGGCCTCCAGCTGTTGCAAAACTACAACTCCCAGCATTCCTTTGGCTTTATGAGCATACTGGGAGTTGTAGTTTTGCAACAGCTGGAGGCCCCCAGGTTTGGAAACACTGATCTATCTATCTATCATCTATCTCATATCTATCCATCCATCCATGCATCTAACTTTCTATCTATCTCATATCTATCTATCTATCTTTCTCATATCTATCTATCTCATATCTATCTATCTAACTCAGATAGATGAGATAGATATGAGAGATAGATAGGTAGATAGATGATATATAGATAGATAGATAGATATGAGATAGATAGATAGATAAATAGATGATATATAGATAGAGAGATGATATATAGAAAGATACATAAATAGATGGATATATAGATAGATAGATAGATATTAGATAGATAGATAAATAGATGATATATAGATAGAGAGATGATATATAGAAAGATACATAAATAGATGGATAGATAGATGATAGATAGACAGATCGATAGATAGATGATAGATACATAGATATGATATAGATAGATAGATAGACAGATAGATAGATAGATGATAGATACATAGATATGATATAGACAGATAGATAGATGATAGAAAGATTAGATAGATAGATAGATAGGAGATAGATGGATATGATATAGATAGATGGATATGATATAGATACATTTATATGATATAGATAGATGGATATGATATAGATAGATAGGAGATAGATGGATATGATATAGATAGATGGATATGATATAGATAAATTTATATGATATAGATAGATAGGAGAAAGATAGATAGATCAGTTTCCCAACCAGGGGGCCTCCAGCTGTTGCAAAACTACAACTCCCAGCATTCCTCTGGCTTTATGAGCATACTCGGAGTTGTAGTTTTGCAACAGCTGGAGGCCCCCCGAGTTGGGAAACACTGATCTATCTATCAATCAATCAATCATCTATTATCTATCTATCCATCTATCCATCTATCTATCTCATGTCTATCTATCTATATAATATCTATCTATTTCATATCTATCTATCTATCCATCTATTTATGTATCTATCTTTCTATTTATCTATCTATCTCATATCTATCTCAGATAGATGAGAGATAGATGAAAGATAGATAGATATGAGAGATAGATAGATGATATATAGATAGATAGATAGATACATAAATAGATGGATATATAGATAGATATGAGATAGATAGAAAGATAGATAAATAGATGATAGATAGATGATAGATAGATATGATATAGATAGATAGGAGATAGATGGATATGATATAGATAGATGGGTATGATATAGATAGATAGGAGATAGATAGATAGATAGATAGATAGATAGATAGATAAAGAACAATATGATGCAGCACGCCACAGGTTTGCAGAAAATGGTGGTTTATTCCATCATGTGCATAGACTATGCTGCATCATATTGGGGGAGATTTATCAAAAGCTGTGCAAAGGAAAAGTTGCCCAGTTGCCCATAGCAACCAATCAGATCACTTCTTTCATTTTTCAGAGGCCTTTTCAAAAATGAAAGAAGTGAGCTGATTGGTTGCTATGGGCAACTGGGCAACTTTTCCTCTGGACAGGTTTTGATAAATCTCCCCCATTGTTCTTTGTCTGGATTGAAGAACCAGTGGACCCAGGTTCCAAGTATGCGGGCACCCCGACTTCTCTCTAATCTCTGGATTTTGTTTGTGCCGTTTTTATTTGTTTTAGATAGATAGATAGATAGATAGAAAGAGATAGTATCTATCTATCTATCATCTATTTATGTATCTTTCTATCTATCTCATATCTATCTATATATCCATCTATTTATGTATCTATCTATCTATCTATCTATCTATATTTCATCTATCTATCTATCTCTCATATCTATCTTTCATCTATCTATCTATATCTCATCTATCTCTCATCTATATGAGATATATATGAGAAAGATAGATAGAAAAATAGAAAGATAGATAGATAAATAGAAAGATAGATAGATAGATAAATAGAAAGATGGATATAGAGAGATGGAGGGATAGATAGATAGGAGATAGATGGATAGATAGATATACAGCAAAAGAAGAATGCAGCAGCACACTGCCAGCACAAGGATATAGGTGAAACATGAACATGCAGATAAAACATGGAGAGCTATACAGCTATGGTGTAATAGATGCAAATGTGAAACGATGAAATAGTGAGGCACTTAGCTCGCAAATTTGTCTCCGCCGGCGGTCAAATAGCTTGGACCGTCCCACCGCGATAAGGTGGCCTCCTTGGGACGGACCCTACACTGTGAATATGCCTCTGTGTGAACAGTTCAGTAAGCATGGCAGGGTCTGGAACATCCAAGACACCTTATATACACACCTGATAGAGGTGGGTGGGGTGCAAGGCCAACATGGAGGTAGCCACTCCCCCGTATGTGCAATACAGACAAAGAATAAGTCAGCCAGCACTTTAGTTGATACCAAACTATTATATGGACCTGGCCTACAGGTGCACGCTACTAGGCTAGATATACAGCAACAGAAGAATGCAGCAGCACACTGCCAGCACAAGGATATAGGTGAAACATGAACATGCAGTTAAAACATGGAGAGCTATACAGCTATTTGCGAGCTAAGTGCCTCACTATCTCATAGTTTCACATTTGCATCTATTACACCATAGCTGTATAGCTCTACAGGTTTTATCTGCATGTTCATGTTTCACCTATATCCTTGTGCTGGCAGTGTGCTGCTGCATTCTTCTGTTGCTGTATATCTAGCCTAGTAACGTGCACCTGTAGGCCAGGTCCATATAATAGTTTGGTATCAACTAAAGTGCTGGCTGACTTATTCTTTGTCTGGATAGATAGATAGATAGATAGATAGATGATTGATAGATAGATCAGTGTTTCCCAACCAGGGGGCCTCCAGCTGTTGCAAAACTACAACTCCCAGTATCCCCATACAGCCAAAGACATGCTGGGAGTTGTCGTTTTGGAATAGCTAGAGGCCCCCTGATTGGGATACACCTATCTATATATCTCATATCTATCTATCTCAAATCGATCTATTAATCTACATTATCCAAGTGTTTTATTCCCCCATGTATGTGTGACGTTTCAATAGCATCCAGCCATCTTTATCATACGTACATTCTTTAGTCTCTGTGACATCACTGTGCTTCATAATAAACTGTGACATCACTGTGCTTCATAATAATCTGTGACATCACTGTGCTTCATAATAAACTGTGACATCACTGTGCTTCATAATAATCTGTGACATCACCGTGCTTCATAATAAACTGTGACATCACTGTGCTTCATAATAAACTGTGACATCACCGTGCTTCATAATAAACTGTGACATCACTGTGCTTCATAATAAACTGTGACATCACCGTGCTTCATAATAAACTGTGACATCACCGTGCTTCATAATAAACTGTGACATCACCGTGCTTCATAATAAACTGTGACATCACCGTGCTTCATAATAAACTGT